>NC_064926.1:273389964-273692308 GCF_023897955.1 Schistocerca gregaria
CTTGATCGAATGTAATGAATAGTAGCGGCTTGATGGAATGTCTTCAAGTGGTACCTGCAAAAAATTATCACCACACACTGAAAACATACAACGTAACCCAAAAAATTCTTAACTGTATTTCTACTTCAGTTAAGTGTCTCACTTCCACTGTGTACAATGTAGATGATTTTACTCCTATTAATGGATGGGATATGAGTTTCTTCTTAAAGCAGACTTTCAATTACAGATCAATAATTGATGTTTTTTTAGTTGAATTTTACTATATTTACTCCGCCACAGAAAGCAAATACAGCAAGCTCCAGATTATCAGGATTTGTACTATCTAAATATAGTTCAGTTATGTCTGTAAAAATAAAAAAATGAAGCCAGAAGTATTCTGTTATAATTAGGAGTAGTATTTTCTTATAGAATACACTAATATTCACGTGACTCATGTTTTAATACAAAAATATGATGTGGGCTCCGATCCCCCAGTCGGACTCCCCTGAGATGTTTTGTATTGTAACTACCCATTGTACTGATTAAAAAGAAATTATAACCCTTTCAGAACAATTGTGCACAATTGTGTCGGTGGAGTTTATTTGCATTGTAGCATTATATTATGGCATTATGTCATTGAGTTCTAATGAAACAATTGTGCACGAATCACTGCTTCGCATACAGCTCTGAGCATATCAATATCTTGTTACAGATGCGATATATACTGTGCTTTAAATTTTGCCAATTTTCAATATGGTTGGTCATAAGTCTCTGCATAAAAAAAGTCCTAACTGTGCATTATTTGTTGCACTTGATGTTTGAATAAAAAAGTTTCAAAATCAGAAAAGTCTACAGAAACAATTACAGATTAGTCCACCAAACAATCTTAAATAGTTTCATAGCTATGATGACTGTAACTTTAATATGCACAGTTGTGCTTGTTGGGACTATGTCACTGGAGTATGCTCGTTTTAGGTAATGTCTGAGGTTACGATTTGGAGCAGATTATGGAATGGATAAGGCATATTACTATTAACTGCACAATTTTTGTTACATTCCTTAGTTTTACGGCATATTGATGAGAAAACTCAAGTGTTGTTATAGTCAGAGGCACAAATGATGGCAGTCAAGTTTAGATTATTTCTGCATATCTACTTCACGCATTCTCTGACAGCCAATGAACGTTCAGCAATGTTCTGAGCATTCTGATGTGAATGTTCTATGCAGTACGAGCTTTAAATATGGCCATAATGAGTTATTTAGTGAAATTTTATTCCACTTTTCGTGCATTGTTATGACTGTTGCTGGTGGTGAGCGACAAATTCTACACAAGCAAGCGAGAGACATAATTTTCAGGACACACACTTTCATCAAGTGCAAAGCACAAGTATGTGCATACTGCAACCATTGCTTGGAGCAAGCCAACAATGAACGCCCTGTTCTTGTCTCAACCTGTGTGAAGCACCATTATTCATGGATCAGACTACAGATGAATCCAAATTGGAAGACTTCAGTAGGTTACCTACAGATGACTGGAGAAGCACGAATTTCTTTGTATTTTGGTGAAGAAGATGTAAAGGTACCTCCACACTGAAAACCAACTCCAACAAACTTTGTTAAAAACTGTTTTCAATCAGAGTTTGACTTAGCTTTCAATTGTTGTCAACAGTTGTTTGAAGTCATGAGTCTGAACAACCAGTTGAGGGAAGTTTGTAGTTTATGATCAGTGAGCAAGAACATGGCAGAGTTGTGCAACTTGCGAATGCGCATTTGCTGTGTCTGCTGTGTTTCTTTCTTCACCTGCTCTGTTTCTTTCATCATCTGATGTGTTTCTTTCGACAATGGCAACTCACGAGTCAACAGATCCAACAATTCAGTTTTTGTTAGAAATTGAAATGAGAAAACCACTGTAGGATCCTTCTGATTCTTCATATAAAGACAGATATAAAAGGATACAATTGGTGTACCGTTAGTGGAATGTGAAAGGAAATGGACAAATATGAAAAACCAGTACAACCGTGAGCATTGTTAAATGGTCAAAACTAAAAGTGGGCCTGGAACAACTGAGATCTACGTTCCAAAATGGATATTTTATGAAAATATGAAGTATTGGAAAGGCGTGAACAAGACAGGGAGAAAAATATTTACAATCTTAAGTAAAATGTCATTCACTAGCGTAACTGAAGCTGTAAGACTTTTAGTCGGAAATTTTGCAGTTACAGCTGTATTTTTGCTGGAAATTTATTTATTTCTCTTGTCATACCATTTTGTCAAAATCTGCTACAAAGTAGTTTGTAAATTAATGACTTACGTTGTTAATAACTACAGGTATAAGGGTTTTGATCGGAAGTTTTTAATTAGATTTGTCTTTTCACTCGGTATTTATTTACTCTTGCCATTTCACTTTACCAACATCCGATACAAACTAGGTTGCAAATTCATCCTTTATCTTTATATTCTTTGCGGTTCTTCCTGCGTTGCCTCCCTTTCTCTGAAGACATTTATTTTGCGGATATATCCTCCAACTGCCATCCGAAACCCTGCCTGTTTCTGGATCTTCCACATCAAAACTGCCATGTGGTGAGTAAACTGTGGCACTTTCTTTATTTCTTCTAAGAAAATTGTGCAAGGACGCAGTTGCAGAAGTCACTAATGTTGATTTTTCAGGACTTAAGCGCATATTATTTCTAATACATCAAAAAACTGCTAACAGTATTCCAAAAAAATTGTCCACAATTCTTCTAGCAACAAAATATTTGGTAATTATACATTCTTTCCTCATTGCCTTTCTCTTGCCATCATGCGAATGGTTTCATCATGTACTCTGAAAGAGCAAAAGCATCATCTCCACCTTAACAAATGGCAAATCTTTACAGTCAGAATCCATTTCCATTGCTTCTCTGTAACAAAAAATAAAAATGCTGAACATGTGTTTGCAAGAGTTTAAAACTGTTGTCAACATTTTACAATAGTTATACGTTTTTGTTTGTTGGAGTTGGTTTTCGGTGTGAAGATACCTTAAGTGAATCTGGCAAAGAGTCACCAAACAAAATATATCAACCAGAAAATGCACCAGGTTGTGATAGGATGCTAACTCCATTCATTGCTGCAGGCAATATTAACTGCTTTCATGAATCTCACTGTAAGAAAGGATTTAAGTATGTGAGGTTGTCTGATGCATATTTGTGGACAAGAAAAAAATTCTTATCCATTAATATCATTCTATGAATATTTTTGTTATGAAAACACACTGATTTCTAAATTGAGAAACACATCCACTGCTGCCCAGTAGATTATTTGTAACTGTTTATACAAATATTTTAAGCAAAGGCCAAAATCTTCTTACTAAAATCTTGTTGTATACCATGAGATGCATTTCAAAACTAATACTTTTTAAATGCAGCTCATGGCATGTATCACAATGTCCTTTATCTTCTTACTAGTAAAGACTATGGAGTGGCCAGTATTGACAGCTGTTGCAAGTATGTTCCTTATGTGCTTTTCAAGAATCCTGGATACTAAACTGACCAACACAGGTCATGCCACAGTACAAGCCCACAGTTCATAAGCGTTAAGAGTAATTTGGTGGCGGTATCTGATTGGAATTGTAAGATTCACTGTACAAAATGTTCTTAGGAATAAAGGAGCTGCCTCACCCAAAAGGCAGAAGTGCTGTGTCATTGATAGGCACACAAATAAAAGGTATGGAGCTTTGCTAACTTTCTGAATGCACTTTCTTTTTCTAGTTGTAGGGAAAATGCACACCTGTCTCCCTACACTCTCAGTCAAATGCCAGCTCTTTACTGGCCTACGGTGAGTATACTGGGATGAGGTGAGAAGTGTCTAACACCCCCTGGGAGAGTGGGGAGCCGTACGTGGGCTAGCTAGGGGTGCAGGCAGAGGGGGCAGGTGGAAGACAGCTGGGCACATGATTTCATAGACTAGGGCATGAGATAACAGCACACAAGAAGCTGATGGGGGGGACAAATTTGGTGGGGGTATTTGGGCAGTGGACAGAGTGTGCACGCATGCACACACACACTCTATTAGGTGAGGGCTTTGGGGGGCGGCGGTTAGAGAGTTACCTTAAGTGTAGGCTAGGAAGATTATGGGAGTGAAGGATGTGCTGCAAGGATAGCTCCCATCTGCTCACCTCAGAAAAGCTGTTGGAGGTGGAGAAGATCCAGATGGCAGGGGCTAAGAAGCTGTCATTGAAATCTCACATGTTGCGCTCTGCTGCATGTTGTGACACTGTGTGGTCCTCCTTGTTTTTCGCAAGTTTGGTGGTGACCATTCATTCAAGTTAACAGCTGGTTGGTAGTCAAACCAATGTAAAATGCTGTGCAATGGTTGTAGCAGAGCTGGTATATAACATGGCTGCTTTCACAGGTGGCCCAGCCTCTGATGGGGTAGAATAAGCCTGTGACAGGAATGGAGTGGGTGGGTGGATTAGGCAAGTCTTGCATCATTGCATCATGATAGATAATCAAAGTCCTGATAAAGGACAAGTTTCACTCATTACATAATGACAGCATCATTGTGGTTGGTTCTTGTGAGGGATGTAAGGATCAGGTGTGTGTGAGGATATGGCATGGGAAATCTGATTGTGAATTAGGTCTGGAGACTATTCCCTGTGTGCAAAGACCTCCGTGAGGTGAGTTCTCATTACAGCAGGTGCACCTACCATGAGTGGCCAGGCTGTATGGAAGGGATTTTTTGGTGTGGAACAGGGTGGCAGCTGTCAAAGTGTAGGTACTGTTAGTCACTGGTGGGTTTGATGTGGACTGAGTTGTGGATGGAGCCATCAGAGGAGGTGATCAACATCTAGGAAGCTGGCAGATGGGGAAGGAGGACCAGGTGAAGTGGATGGGAGAGAAGGTGTTGAGATTGTGGAGGAATGAAGGTAAGGTGTCATAGTTTTGTTTCCAGATTATAATGATGACATCAAGAAACCTGAAGCAGACCAGAATTTGGGGTTTAGGGAAGCTAGGAATGTTTCCGTTATGTGGCCCATGAAGAGGTTGGCACAGGAGGGTGTCATGCGAGTGCCCATGGTTGTACCATGAATTTAGTTGTATACTTTCCCTTCAAAGGTAAAGTAGTTATGGGTTAGGATGAAGGTGTACAAGGAATGAGTGGTGGGTCTGCAGGCCATTGGCAGAGATAGTGTGCAATCACACCACGGCCAAGGGCATGAGGGATACTGATATATAGGGAGGGTGCATTAACAGTGACAAGTAGGGATCCGGAAGATGAGCATGTGGGGATGGTGGAGAGCCGATGCAGGGAGTGGTTGATATCTTTCATGTAGGAGGTTACGGTTTGGCCAACTGATTGGATATGTTAATCAACAAGGGCCAAGATTTTTGGGTGGGGGCACTGTAACCAGCCACAATGGGGCATCCTGGATTGTTGGGTTTGTGGATTTTGGGGAGCATGTAGAAGGTGGTTGTGCAGGCTATTGTTGGGGTGAGTAGGAAGATGGATTCAGGGGAGATGTTCTGGGAAAGGCTTAAGGATTTCAACAGGGACTGGAGATTATGTTGCACTTCTGGGGTGGGGTCATTCGGGCAGATCTTTTAGGTGGAGGTGTCGAACAACTAACAGAGGCCCTCCGCCAGGTAGTCACTCCGGTTCATCATAACAGTGGTAGAAGCTTCATCTGCTAGGATGATGATATGGTCAGGATCCATTTTTAGGCTGTATAGTGCAGTCTTTCCTTCTGTTGAAAAGTTGTTTTTCTTAGGGAGAGGACTGGGGAATGATGGTGAGGCCTGGTCGGAAATTAGGGGTTGGGTTGGGTTGTTTGGGGGGAGAAGACCAGACAGTGAGGTCATCTGTCTTATCTGATTGAGGAAGGAGGGGGAAAGGAAGTCGGCCGTGCCCTTTCAAAGGAACCATCCTGGCATTTGCCTGGAGCAATTTAGGGAAATCACAGAAAACCTAAATCAGGATGGCCGTACGCGGGATTGAACTGTTGTCCTCCAAAATGCGAGTCCAGTGTGTTAGTCACTGCGCCACCTCGCTCATTGGAAATTAGGAATTCCTGGAAGATGACCACCAGGGCATGGTTAGGTGGGAGTGTCCCAGTTGGATGGTGGTACGATTTAGGACAGACGGGTTACAATGTTGGAATTGGATTGGTTTTGGCTGGAGGGGCTGGTGGCAAAGAAGTGTTTCAACTGTAGGAAATGTGAGGAGGAGAGTAGGTCTTTCACAAGTCCAACTTGGTGAAACCTGAGAGTAGGCCTGAAACTTCCACCACAGCACTACTCTTTCATATTAAATCTGTTGAAAATCTGCTCCACATGTGTGTCTGGTCAACCCACTTTGCAATTCCTAGTAATTTGAATACCTTACCCAACTTGCAGCTAAACCAAGATTTTTCAGCTCAATTTTTTTCTTAAAAGTTTTTGACAACTTCTTTTTCTTGTGAACTGTTACTGAAAATCAACGTATGATCCACATAAACAGCAACTATTAAAATGTCTGAGATTTTTGGAACAGACACAAGGGTCAGTCAGCTGTTGATCTCTTGAAGTTTAGATTCAAAAGTGCACTGTCTAATGTCAGTTCCAGTGGTGACCACCTTTTTTTAATCCATGTACCGCCTTTATTAGTCTCTTAAGACCAGAATCTTTTACTGTCTTTGTAATAGGGTCTACTACTGGAACTGTCACATAAATCTCTTGATGTAAGTCACCTTGTAAGAAAACTGTGGCAACAGCAATATGATCAACATGAAGATCATACTTAGCAGCCATTGCAAATAAAAATGTTAATGAGTTATATCTTGTAACCATTGTATGTGTGTTATCATAGTCCAGCCCTTGCTTCTGAGCACAACCTTTTATTATTAGCTGTGCTTTGTGGCATACAATGTGTCCTTTCAGATCTTTTGTTGTTTTAAACACCCATTTTGCATGTATTGGTTTATCTGAAGGTGCCGCCCCCCCCCCCCCCCCCATGAACCACAGACCTTGCCATTGGTGGAGAGGCTTGCGTGCCTCAGCGATACAGATAGCCGTACCGTAGGTGCAACCACAATGGAGGGGTATCTGTTGAGAGGCCAGACAAACGTATGGTTCCTGAAGAGGGGCAGCAACCTTTTCAGTAGTTGCAGGGGCAACAGTCTGGATGATTGACTGATCTGGCCTTGTAACATGAACCAAAACAGCCTTGCTGTGCTGGTACTGCTATCGGCTGAAAGCAAGGGCAAACTACGGCCGTAATTTTTCCTGAGGTCATGCAACTTTACTGTATGGATAAATGACGATGGCGTCCTCTTGGGTAAAATATTCCGGGGGTAAAATAGTCCCCCATTCGGATCTTCGGGCGGGGACTACTCAGGAGGACATCGTTACCAGGAGAAAAAAACTGGCGTTCTACGGATCGAAGTGTAGGATGTCAGCTCGCTTAATTGGGCAGGTAGATTAGAAAATTTAAAAACGGAAATGTATAGGTTAAAGTTAGATATAGTGGGAATTTGTGAAGTTCGGTGGCAGGAGGAACAAGACTTTTGGTCAGGTGAATACAGGGTTATAAATACAAAATCAAATAGGGGTAATGCAGGAGTAGGTTTAATACTGAATAAAAAAATAGGAGTGCGGGTAAGCTACTACCAATAGCATAGTGAACGCGTTATGGTGGCCAAGACAGACACGAAGCACATGCCTACTACAGTAGTACAAATTTATATGCCAACTAGCTCTGCAGATGACGAAGAAATTGATGGAATGTATGATAAAATTTAAAAAAAAATTATTCAGGTAGTGAAGGGAGACGAAAATTTAATAGTCATGGGTGACTGGAATTCGAGAGTAGGAAAAGGGAGAGAAGGAAACATAGTGGGTGAATATGGATTGGGGATAAGAAATTAAAGAGGAGGCAATCTGGTAGAATTTTGCACAGAGCATAACTTAATCATAGCTAACACTTGGTTCAAGAATCATAAAAGAAGGTTGTATACATGGAAGAAGCCTGGAGATACTGACAGGTTTCAGATAGATTATGTAATGGTAAGACAGAGATTTAGGAACCAGGTTTCAAATTGTAAGACATTTCCAGGGGCAGATGTGGACTCTGACCACAATCTATTGGTTATGAACTGTAGATTAAACCTGAAGAAACTGCAAAAAGGAGGGAAGTTAAGGAGATGGGACCTGAATAAACTGACTAAACCACAGGTTGTACAGAGTTACAGGGAGAGCGTAAGGGAACAAATTGCAGGAATGGGGGAAAGAAATACAATAGAAGAAGAGTGGGTAGCTTTGAGGGATGAAGTAGTGAAGGCAGCAGAGGATCAAGTAGGTAAAAAGACGAGGGCTAGTAGAAATCCTTGGGTAACAGAAGAAATATTGAATTTATTTGATGAAAGGAGAAAATATAAAAATGCAGTAAATGAAGCAGGCAAAAAGGAATACAAACGTCTTAAAAATGAGATCGACAGGAAGTGCAAAATGGCTAAGCAGGGATGGCTAGAGGATAAATGTAAGGATGTAGAGGCTTATCTCGCTAGGGGTAAGATAGATACTGCCTACAGGAAAATTAAAGAGCCCTTTGGAGATAAGAGAACCACTTGTATAAATATCAAGAGCTCAGATGGAAACCCAGTTCTAAGCAAAGAAGGGAAAGCAGAAAGGTGGAAGAAGTATATAGAGGGTCTATACAAGGGCGATGTTCTTGAGGGCAATATTATGGAAATGGAAGAGGATGTAGATGAAGATTAAATGGGAGATATGATACTGCGTGAAGAATTTGATAGAGCACTGAAAGACCTAAGTCGAAACAAGGCCCCAGGAGCAGACAATATGCCATTAGAAATACTGGCAGCCTTGGGAGAGCCAGTCCTGACAAAACACTACCGTCTGGTGTATGAGACAGGTGAAATACCCTCAGACTTCAAGAAGAATATAATAATGATGTGAAAATTACCGAACTATCAGTGTAATAAGTCGCGGCTGCAAAATACTAACGCGAATTCTGTACAGACGAATGGAAAAACTGGTAGAAGCCAACCTCGGCAAAGATCAGTTTGGAATCCATAGAAATATGGGAATATGTAAGGCAATACTGACCCTACGACTTATCTTAGAAGCTAGATTAAGAAAACGCAAACCTACGTTTCTAGCATTTGTAGACTTGGAGAAAGCTTTGGACAATGCTGACTGGAATAATCTCTTTCAAATTATGAAGGTGGCAGGGGTAAAATACAGGGAGCAAAAGGCTATTTACAATTTGTATAGAAACCAGATGGCAGTCATAAGAGTCGAGGGGCATGAAAGGGAAGCAGTGGTTGTAGTCTCTCCCCGATTGTATTCACAAGGAAACAAAAGAAAAATTTGGAGTAGGTATTAAAATCCATGGAGAAGAAAGTAAAGCTTTGATGTTCGTCAATGACATTGTAATTCTGTCAAAGACAGCAAAGGACTTGGAAGAACAGTTGAACGGAATGGACAGTGTCTTGAAAGGAGGATATAAGAGGAACATCAACAAAAGCAAAACCAGGATAATGGAATGTAGTCCAATTAAATCGGGTGATGTTGAGGGAATTAGATTAGGAAATGAAACAAAGCAGTAAATGAGTTTTGCTATTTGGGGAGCAAAATAACTGATGATGGTCAAAGTAGAGAGGATATAAAATGTAGACTGGCAATGGCAAGGAAAGTGTTTCTGAAGAAGAGAAATTTGTTAACATTGAGTATAGATTTAAATGTCAGGAAGTCGTTTCTGAAAGTATTTGTTTGGAGTGTAGCCATGTATGGAAGTGAAACATGAGCGATAAATAGTTTGGACAAGAGGAGAGTAGAAGCTTTCGAAATGTGGGGCTACAGACGAATGCTGAAGATTAGATGGGTAGATCACATAACTAATGAGGAAGTATTGAATAGGATTGGGGAGAAGAGGAGTTTGTGGCACAACTTGACAGGAAGAAGGGATCGGTTGGTAGGACATGTTATGGGGCATCAATAGATCACCAATTTAGTATTGGAGGGCAGCGTGGAGGGTAAAAATCGTAGAGGGAGACCAACAGATGAATACACTAAGCAGATTCATAAGGATGTAGGCTGCAGCACGTATTGGAAGATGAAAAAGCTTGCACAGGATAGAGTAGCATGGAGAGCTGCATCAAACCAGTCTCAGGACTGAAGACAACAACAACAACAACAACAACAACAACAACAACAACATCTGAAGGTGAAACAGCTGATGCCCATGTGTGGTTCCCTTTGTGCAATTGTAACTCTTCTTGTATTGCTTTCAGCCAGTTCTCAACACAGTCTGACACCACTGCTTCTTTCAGTGACAAAGGTCAGTGTCAGATGACTGTTTGTTACTTGTCAGTCTAAAGTCATGTAGCTTCTTTCGCTTAGGAATTCTGGATGACTTTAGTACTGACTCAAGTTAATGTGGTTCCTTTTTTTTTTCTTTTTTTTAATACATTTACAGCTTCTTCAAATGTGAATCAATTGTTGACATTCTGAAGACACAAGAATGGACTGTAGAAGCAAGTGGTGTTAACAAGAGAATGGCAGAGTGAATTATAAACAAATATATCAGAGCTGTAGCTATGTCAGGAGCTGGTTTGGTGTCACCTGGAAAGTACTAAAGTCACAAGAAACCTATAAACTAATTGATGGTTTTGAAAAGGATGTTTCAAGGAGACTTTTTTTCAAATGTATACAGGGTGTTACAAAAAGCTACGACCAAACTTTCAGGAAACATTCCTCACACACAAATAAATAAAAGATGTTATGTGGACTTGTGTCCAGAAACGCTTAATTCCATGTTAGAGCTCATTTTAGTTTCGTCAGTATGTACTGTACTTCCTCGATTCACCGCCATGATTTCATACGGGATTCTCTACCTGTGCTGCTAGAACATGTGCGTTTACAAGTACGACACAACATGTGAAATGTGCAGGAGCTCCATCCTGCATGAACCAGTCGAAGTGTTCGTACGCTTCTCAACAACAGATTCGGTGACCGATGGATTGATAGAGGCGGACCAATTGCATGAGCTCTACGCTCTCCTGACCTCAACACTCATGACTTTCATTTATGGGGGCATTTGAAAGCTCTTGTCTACACAACCCCGGTACCAAATGTAGAGACTCTTCGAGCGCATATTGTGGACGGCTGTGATACAATACGCCTTTCTCCAGGGCTGCATCAGCGCATCAGGGATTCCATGCGACAGAGGGTGGATGTATGTATCCTCGCTAACGGAGGACATTTTGAACATTTCCTGTAACAAAGTGTTTGAAGTCACGCTGGTACCACACACACACACACACACACACACACACACACACACACACATACACACACACACACACAGTCGTCTTGTTTATTCATTAACACTTTCAACACTAGTAAAACAAACAAACTAGTGTTGAAGGTGTTAATGACTGAAAGCTTAACTGTGTGAGTCTTTTTGTTGTACCTATCCCCAACTCCATCTCCACTATATGGTGAATAGCAACTTTCCTTCTCATAATATAGTTGTGGTACTGAAAGTTTTACAGTTCCTATAGGAAAAGGTTCTTGAATAATATCTTCTGCATACTGGCTCTTTCTGGTAGCCAACTTGTATTTAGGTGTAATAAAACAGTAGTGACTACCATTTGGAAATGAATGGTGCCAATTTTAAGATGTGGTTCACTGGACAGTTCTTGCTATACTCTGCTCCAAAGTTAGTCAGTGTAGTGGACAATGTCAGTTATCATTCAGCTGTCGCAGAAAAAGTACTGAGTGCAAACACAGGAAAGATGGTCTTGTGCTCTAACTCAAAATAAATATATTCTGCACAGTTTACGGCAGATGCATGACAAAACTTATGAACTTGTTTATTTTATTTTGTTTATTTTTTATTTTATTTATCCATCCATTGACAATAAATATTGTATGGATGTTGTAAAGGGTACACGTAAGCCATTTAAAAGAAATGGGACACAAACAATATATACGTAAAAAAAGTACAAAACAAAATAATACAATGAAGTTAATAATAATACAATGAAATTAATATAGCCTATATACATCCCTGCTTGTTATTTTAAATGCATAGTCTGTTGACTATGTTGACTGGAATACTCTTTTTCAAATTCTAAAGGTGGCAGGGGTAAAATACAGGGAGCGAAAGGCTATTTACAATTTGTACAGAAACCAGATGGCAGTCATAAGAGTCGAGGGGCATGAAAGGGAAGCAGTGGTTGGGAAAGGAGTGAGACAGGGTTGTAGCCTCTCCCCGATGTTATTCAATCTGTATATTGAGCAAGCAGTAAAGGAAACAAAAGAAAAATTTGGAGCAGGTATTAAAATTCATGGAGACGAAGTAAAAACTTTGAGGTTCGCTGATGACATTGTAATTCTGTCAGAGACGGCAAAAGACTTGGAAGAGCAGTTGAACGGAATGGACAGTGTCTTGAAAGGAGGATATAAGATGAACATCAACAAAAGCAAAACGAGGATAATGGAATGTAGTCAAATTAAATCGGGTGATGCTGAGGGAATTAGATTAGGAAATGAGACACTTAAAGTAGTAAAGGAGTTTTGCTATTTAGGAAGTAAAATACTGATGATGGTCGAAGTAGAGAGGATATAAAATGTAGACTGGCAATGGCAAGGAAAGCGTTTCTGAAGAAGAGAAATTTGTTAACATCGAGTATAGATTTAAGTGTCAGGAAGTCATTTCTGAAAATATTTGTTTGGAGTGTAGCCATGTATGGAAGTGAAACATGGACGATAACTAGTTTGGACAAGAAGAGAATAGAAGCTTTCGAAATGTGGTGCTACAGAAAAATACTGAAGATAAGGTGGATAGATCACGTAACTAATGAGGAGGTATTGAATAGGATTGGGGAGAAGAGAAGTTTGTGGCACAACTTGACTAGAAGAAGGGATCTGTTGGTAGGACATGTTTTGAGGCATCAAGGGATCACAAATTTAGCATTGGAGGGCAGTGTGGAGGGTAAAAATCGTAGAGGGAGACCGAGAGATGAGTACACTAAGCAGATTCAGAAGGATGTAGGTTGCAGTAGGTACTGGGAGATGAAGAAGCTTGCACAGGATAGAGTAGCATGGAGAGCTGCATCAAACCAGTCTCAGGACTGAAGACCACAACAACAACAACAACAACAACAACAACAACAACAACAGTCTGTTTTTCACAAGGCTTTAGTTTTGTCCTCCCTAAACGGCAAGTCCTTATATACACAACACTGCTTAAGTATATATTTACACCACACAACAGCTGTCCTTTAAGTATGTAAATGTAATGAATGATTAGGTACAGGTACAGTATTTTCCATTTTGCCTTTATAAATATCTTCAGAAAAAAAAATTGACCAACAGTCATTTACAGAATAAAAACATTGTTCTACTAGAAATTTTTTAAATTCTGTTTTAAATTTGTTATCATCTTCTAACTGCCTGATGTTGACTGGCAGTGCGTTGTACAGTTTTGCACCAATATGGCTCACATGCTTTTGTGTATTCGTTCTTTTTGTTCGGTGAGTATGGAGTGCTGCGCTATTACGGGTAATGTAGTTATGAAAGTCGGCATTTGTCTGAAAATCTGCAATGTGGGTCCTGACATACAATACACATTTGTATATGTATAATGATGGTATAGTAAGTATTCTAAGCTTTTTGAATATGGGTTTGCAGTGTGTCTATGGATGACTGTGAGTTTTTATTCGGATGGCCCTCTTCTGCAACAAAAAAAATTGTTTTAGGCACCCTGTTGTGGAACCCCAAAATATTATTCCGTATGTGGCAAGAGATTGAAAATAGCCGAAATATGCCATTCTGGCACCCTCTGAGGTACAAACATTTGCAATAATTCTGAGGGCAAATCAGGCTGAATTAAGTTTCTGTGCAAGTTTTATTACATGGTCATTAAAATTTAAGTTTTCATCCACATGAATCCCCAGCAATTTTGTGGATGTCACTCTGTCTAAGGCTTTGTCATCCCACACCAGATCGAAATTAAATTTTGACATCTTTTCCCAAACTGCATATAATTTGTTTTATTTACATTCAATGTCAACCTGCTTGCATTGAACCAAGAGTGGATGTAATTTAGTACTTCATCAGCAGTTGTTGGTAGCAATTGCTTTGGTGCACTTATTATCACACTAGTATCATCTGCAAATAATATTGCTTTGGCTGCATCATCTGAGGTTTGAAAATCATTTATATAGACAAGAAATGATATTGGCCCTAGGATGCTGCCTTGTGGTACTCCTGTTTCTACATTTTTTGCCTCTGATACTGAATTTATTTTGTGGTTGGAGTAAATTGATGTCAGTCCTACAACCTGTGTTCTGTTTTTTAGGTATGATTCAAACTTTTTTTTTCCTATCCCATGTATACCCAATGCTTCCAATTTTTCTAAAAGAATGTCCTAGTTCACAGTGTCAAAAGCTTTGGAGAAGTCTAAATTTACTCCTACTACACTATAACCTTTTTCTAGAGTTTTGATTATTTGTTCAGTGTAGCACATTACTGCTGTTTCAGTATTTTTACCTGCTTGGAAGCCATGCTGATTTCTGTTTAGTAAATTATGGTCATTTAGCTATTTGTTGATTTGGTGCTTCATCAGTTTTTCTAATATTTTTGAAAATGCTGGGAGGAGAGATATTGGGTGATAGTTTTTTACCTTATACTTGTCGCCGTTTTTAAATAATGGCTTCACTTTTGAAATTTTCAACCTTAAATTCCTTGCAAGTGACAGTGGCACACAATTTTGCATTTACCCCCATACCACTGCTAGTATAATCTGATAGCTTTAACCTGTGTCCAAATCTGTGTGGCAGAAAACAACAAAACATTCAAGACAGAGGACGCTGAATCGCTTGTGCATGAAGCAATAAATATCCCCACTTCAGTATGGGTAGACTGTGCAGCACACTGAAAAGCTTCAGGAAGGAGACTTTGACAGTAAGGTGAATATGGATACAAGACAGTCAGATGATTGGATACCAACAGAGATATCAGTGATGACAATACTATGACAGGCTCTATAAAACAATGTAAGGTAACACTAGCCCTTGGTTTTAAAGACTTATGGTTTAAAAAATGTTCCTGTTTGTCAAAATATCAGTTGCTTAAATAGTTTATGAGAACATCCTAGCCTTTGTTGATTGGGAAATTGTATTTTATGAAGTAAGCAGATATTAACTTGTTATAAATGACAGAACAGTAAGTTTTGATATATTGCCCAAAGACAACCAGCTAGGTAGTTTGGTGATTGTGAACTTTAAGCTTTTCCCAGCTTTTACTATGCTATAATAACCTGCAAGAATGCAACCGGATGTGTTTGTCAAAATCTCTGATATCTCAACAGGCAATCCCCTGTCATTTTCAAGGCACAACTTGGAAATTGTCTTAAAATAACAGGGAAGATTGCCTGTTGAGATGTTGGTGGATTTAGTGTACTTATCGGGCACCATTTGCTCAAGTTGTTCGAAGAAGATAGTAAATTCTTTGCTTTTTTCATGGATAGCAAATGTGGTCTCTCAATGTAGAATGGATTGAACAAGTTCATACTCATAATGCTCTTTGTCAGCAAAAAAATTGACACCATACTAACCATTTATACTGCAGTTGTTTGCATTAACTTTTGTTAAAAGTAATTTTTTTATGCACAATGGTTTACATCTAACTACATTCATATACACCCTTACACTTACACACACACACACACACACACACACACACACACACACACACACACATTATGAAATCACACTTTAAAAAAATAAAAAAAAGGAAATTGGAATAGTCAAGCAGATGTAATTATTTCAGTTTGTGTCTGACGTTAATTTTGTTAGCCATTAGATTCTTCACTTCAAAGGATAAGCTGTCGAAGATTTTTGTGGCTGAATACCTCACTCATTTCCGTGCTGCATTATGGATGATTGATGATTAGTGTTAAGAACCTCTCTTCCTACTATTGTAATGAGGAATGTTACTGTCATTTTCAAGCTGCAATTTATCATTGAAAAGAATCTTCATACTACTTAATAAGATGTCTTCCAGAGGTCTCAAGCAGCCACCACACATTTTCCTTTGTGTAACAAATGTTTTCTTCCTCTAAGAATAGCTACCTAAGAACATGATGCCATATGAAATTTAAAAACCAAACTCCACTCAAACAACCATGAAGGCCCAATGGTTCCAATCGACAACACCGCCCACTGTGTCATCCTCAGTCCACAGGCATCACTGGGCGTGGATATGGAGGGGCATGTCAGCACACCTCTCCCCTGGCCTTACGTCAGTTTATAAGACCGGAGCTGCTGCTTATTGGTCAAGTAGCTCCTCAGTTTGCCTCACAAGGGCTGAGAGCACCCAGCTTGCCAACAGTGCTCGGCAGACTGGATGGTCACCCACGCAAGTGCTAGTCCAGCCCAACAGTGCTTAACTTCGGTGATCAGATGGGAACCAATGTTACCATTGTGTTACCGCTGGCACTCCATAACAAATTTGTGAACAAAAATACAAAAAGGAAGTCAGCTTTTGCACATTTTCATCTACACAGTCTGCTACTTTTTGTCATGGAGAAGTGCAGAGCTTGCATGCTTACAATGAATTGCAATTCAGGAACCATCAGGCAATTGTGTGTTACAGTTTTACTTTTAATTCAGTCCAAATCACACAAAATGACAAATACTGTAACTAGTTTCGATGGAAACATTTTCTTTGTATGTAGAGTGTGTGTGTGTGGAAGGGGGGGGGGGGATGCATGCATGTGTGCATACAGTGGTACATTATGTTTTCACCAAGTTGCATCAGCTGTTCTTAGCTAGTGACAAGACGCAGACTGTAGCTGTGGAGCACATAGCATCATCAACATGTGAAGTAAAGTTTCTCTCACGTAGACAACTGATCAAAATCTGTACTAAATATATTATTCTCCTCCTACGTCTAATGTAAAATACGTACCATAGGCAAATGAACCTAGTTTTTCTCTTCAGCAACACTGTTTGACAATGTGGATTTTGTCTGCCTACTTTCTGCTGCAATGCTTACGCTAACCTTATCCTCTCCACAATTTCTTATTGCTGGCCCTCTATGTGTGGAGCCATCTTCCTACAGGAAATTTTTGTTTCATTGTATTTCATTGAATGACCAGTAGAATTACAGTGTTCTGCGATACTGGACTTGCTGTTTTGGAGAAGACAAGTATGCCATTGGTGTTTCACTTATATCACAGGAGGACTATATTAATAAAATGATGTTTTATTATGTGACAGTGTTGCCATGGAGCGTCTGTCATTTCCCCTAGAACATTTTTGTGGAAGATTCTGAGAGTGGACACTCAACTCTGAAGTTTTAAAACCAGCAGCATTTTGGTGATATACTGACACTTTTGTAGTTTGACCTTGTGATTTGGACAGTCTCTGAGAGTTCCTTCAACACTAAATTCCATAAAATAAAACATAAAATTTACTATGGAGATTGAGAATGAAGTTCTGTTCCTACTTTTACATCTTAGTATGACATTTCCATTTTTAGACATCTTGGTGTAACATAAAAGTGATGGTATACTTGGATATTCAATATTTCAAAAGCTTGCTCTACAGACCTGCATTTACAGGCTACTACTTGCCAGCATCCAGCACAAACAATGGGCATTTTGAACACCATGATTCACTGAGCCCATACCATCTGAGATGGCAATAACCTGCAAGTGGAATTGAAACACCTTGAAGCTGTGTAGCTGGAAAGTTGATACTGATCTCAGAGACACAAAGAGCACTACAAACATCCAATTAGCACAACAAGGAGGAAGGTGTGTCCTTCAAAATGACAGCCTACCTACCATAGACTGAAAATATTTCTCCAAAAATAGGCAAGAGTAGCTAGAAAAAGTAAGGTTAAAGTGATCTTTTGTCTTCCATCACAAATCTGCACAAAGCAGGTGTTCATAAGATTCTGTCTGAGTGTGGAAAATTATGTATAGTACAAACGAAGTACACTGCTCAGGTATGTGTTGTGGAATACAAGTAGCATACTGACCTCCTTAATAACAACATAACTTTTATCACATAAAGCTGTAATCTTACTGGTCACTCAAAGAAATACATATACTTCAAACTTTTACAAAGCCATTATCAATGAATCAGTGGAAATAGTACATTCCAAGTCCCTTAACAATCGGGTTGGTGGTTTCCAATCAGATAACGCATGGAATCCTATTTCAGAAAATCTTCACTGTGTTATTGGTGTCATACTGAAACTTTACCATGTAAAGATGATTGATCTGATATTGAAGAGGACACTCCCATCAGCGCACAGACTTGTAGCAGATATGTGTGTACTCTGTCAATGCATGCTTAGTGACAACTGGTACGCCACACATGCACCAATGCAGCTTAAACATGGGGGCTCAGTGTAGTTTCGCCATTATATGCCTTAAGATGGCCAGAAGACTGCCAAAATGTTGTGGCATCAAGTTACCAATATCCATCATTCAGCCCAAAATTTTATGGAACAATCTATACACCGGGAAAGTTTTAAAGTTCACATCCATGTACTATTCATTCATTTGAGGAATAAATTCAACAATAGGCTATAATATGTTCAAAGTAGTGTAATTTACTGACATCTTTAACATTTCTTTTATATAATCCCTCCTACAATGAAACCAGGTAAGGCTGCAAATCTGCCAATGCTGTTGTTGCTCAACATTTACAAATCTCAGAATTTTTTTTACATTTCTTTGTATTTTCCAATCCCCATCTTTTCCTAGTGTTCCAATATTCAGTCAAGTGTAACACCCCAGCAAAATAGTCAGTAAGCCCCAACATGACTACTGGCTTAACACATGTTACGTCAGTAAAACATTTGTCTATCAGTACCAATGAAGGACAATAATAATGCCATGTATAATGAAGGCACTAACAATTAAACTTTGCACAACTATGTTTTGCTACAGTACTGAACACATTGATGTATAATATAAATACCTGATGTACTTCTCAAATGCATTTTGCAGTACTAAATTTTTTGGGAAAACTGCTTTCGGGAAGCCTACTGGCATTTCTGTCAGGTCAGCTGCACTGTCCCAGATATGGCCAGCAATTCTGTCCACAACTGGTTGGTATAGCTCCATGTCTTGCTTAATTTTAACAAGTGCTTCTCCCCATAAGTAGCCACCAACGGAAAAGCCATGCAGAAGAAGAGGCTGGTAAAATTTATTTAAATGGAGGAACTGCAGGAGATCTTCTGCAATTAGCTGAAATCATAAAAAATATCTGAATAAGAGATAATATACATTTTAATAGCTAATATTCTAGGAGAAAATGGAGCAGTAATGAGCAAGAATGGGTGGAAAGGCTAGAGTGCTAAAATTATCACTGCTGTTGCAAACTTGTTATGGAGCTCCAGTTTTCACTACATTTCCCATATAACTGCCATATTCCTCAACAAGGATCTCTTTCATGGCCATAAGTACACTGGTACACCCTTGCCAATATACTTTTTCTACTACATGGGCAAGACCTGTACACCACATGCAAGAAAGAATACTTCCTCAGAACTAAAAGATTTCAAGCCAAGGCTAGACACTAACAAAAATGATATACAGAACACTTTTTTTGCAAAATCCAGATTATAGGTCTCCTTATCTATCCAACCTTAAGTTTTCTATGTGATATTTGTCCTCAGAAGTTCCTCAAATTTTAGAATATGACTTGAAAATTGATACATATTTATTTTTTAAACAATTCTTAAGCAGTTCACTCCTCTATTGCTATTTGTAAGACAGCTCTATTGTGAGGCAAGCCACCAATAAAAGGAAACTTCTTTCCAGATGTAGCTGCTTTTATGGAACAGTGAATCTTCAATGTCTAATTCCATGTACATAACCCCCCCCCCCCCCCCTTTTTTCTACCTTTTCATTACCACTGACTTAAACGATTTTATAATAGCTCCACCCTGGGATCTGGAGTACAGAATTTATATTCACTGCAGAATTATCATTACAAATACAGAAGTGAGTAGATAACCACCAATTCTCTGGAATGTAATAAGTTTTTTGTGTCACATAGGTAATCCTTATTGCATGACACATACTGAAACTGACCAAATTATTTATATTAAAAAATGCCAATTTTAGATGAGCTTTGCCCTCCCTGAAAAATTACTGTGGGTGCTCGTGGCCAGTCATAGGAGTAGCATAGATGAGAGGACACAAAACACTGATTGCGAAAGTAGACGTGTAGCTTTCTTGTCTACTCTTTGTGACTGCCACCCTTTACTAAAGACTCAATCCATATATTCTTTCTAGGTCAATCCTTTCTATCCAGAAGTGACCCCTGTTTCGAAATCTGGTAAAGAAACAGGCAATGGATTGTTTGAAGGAATCATCATAGAAAAGTTTATAGAAACTGACCTTTATAAATGAGACTGGGCAAAGTTCATACTAAAAGTATGGGCTCTCAAGCATAATTCAGGTATCTGCTTCAAATTGCATTATCTTCACAAACTGAACTAGAATCCTCTCCACCAGAGAGATGTATCGGTTCAGTATTAGTTTGGAGGACAGAACATACGACTGATATTACATACGAGGTGCATCCAGAACTGTTTGTCTTACTTATCATAATGTCTTTACATTACAGCTGTCCTGTAAAAGTTTTGTCTGATGAGAATATTAAGTAACCAAATAGTTTTGAGTGCCGAACACACTTACAAGGGAACATTCCCAAGTGTCAATAATCGATTTCGATGAAACTTGGTGGGTGTATAGAGGAGAGTAAAAATTATGCAATATGTATTTTCTTGTCCCTAAAATGTAATTTGGCACATTAGGTTTGGATATCTTCAATAGAATGATACATAAAAATGTTTCTCATGTAAAAGATGATATGTAATTAACATTCTTGAAAACTGTATAGTCGAATTTTGTAATAATTCGCAATTTTGCAAATTACCCTTCACTGTTAATTCATTCTGAAAAATGAAAACTTACGTTACAAAAAAGATTAAAGATGCTTTTGGGCTACATACATCCGCGTGTAATAAAGGTGATATTTGAAATACCACTTTTGGAAAATAAGGTGTACACAGTGTGCTGTCAGAATATTTTCAACACACCTAATTAATATATTTAAGCATTTATCTAGTTATTTATTTTAGTTATATTTGTTCTGTGTTTTAAATTGTTATTTTTACAGTACTCTTTCTTTGTCTCTTTTTAACTCTTAGGAAGGGGTTTCAATGCAGAAAATTTCAGCCTTAGTATTTCATATCGCTATTTGTGTCTCTATTAATACGACAATCACTGTTCTTCAGGGTTATTTCTTTTAATAAGAAGTTGAAAATATTTACTGAATGGCCAACAATAAAAGGCATACCAATAAAATGAACCATCAGTAATTTCCCAGTCATGAACAACAAGAATAAGTTTGGACTGGATGGCTACAATAATGCTGTACATTATCTCCTTAAAGACAGATTTTGTTGAATTTTATTATACAAATCACAACATGATACTATTCTTCATTTTCTCTCTATTCTGTGAGATATTCTATAAAATGGAAGACCATCTCCACTTACCTGGCTGCCTTTAGTTGGCCACAGCAGCTGCCATGGTGTCAGAGACACTTTTAGCACATCAAACCCTTGGTCCAAGTAAAATCTTCCATATTTCATGATATGTTTCTGTTGTGCTAACAACCAAGGTAGCAAAACTACCAGTGGTTTGTTTGTAGGCTTGGAAACAATTTTGAACCCAAAAGATTTGTCAATTTTTACTTCATCATTACTTGTCAGCTGTAGATTTTTTGAAAGTTCATTAGTTGTATAGCTCCTCTGAAAACTCAAGAGCAATGCTGAATTTGGTGCAGAAAGAAGAAATTTCTGAAAAACAGAAACAAATGCATTAGTACTTATCTACCTACCAATATAACTCACACAGTTGCTTCTTGTATCAGAAATATATTATGTCAAACAAGTAACAAGTCCATAGGTAATGCAGTCATCAATCTATTAACAATGTTCATTGGAATTTAATGGTGTAAATCAATAAATGAAAGACATTGGAATCTCGATAAATTCGAAAAAACAGTATGCAGTGAAAGGCAAACAAGGCTGAAAAGAGGCTCCTGTGTACCTTATTCCGTATACATTTAATAAACAATCTGGAAATTGTGATAATGTCTTATGACATGATGCAGTACACAGAAAAGATAGCAGAATGGAAGTAAATTTCATTTTATGTGGTGTTGGATGAAGAGAGGAGGAGTGAGAACTAATGATACCAAGTGAATAATAATTATGTCAGGCTGAAGGAGAGCTGCTCTTTGAGAGGGGAAACAGAATCACTTGTGTGGATTGGATATAATATATATGTGTGTGAGGGGGGAGGGGAGGGGGGGCGGCGTGGGCAGGGGATTGGAGCGCGTTCATGTTGAGGTCTACAATAGAAATTACCAAATAACCTCTTATAACTGAACCAGTTTCCAGTTAGCAAATTTAGTAAATGCTCAAACAACAATGTAGTTATTTGGCTTTGACATTCATTGACTTCACCAACTCGCAACCAAACTGTCACACTTTACAACCTAACCTAAACCTCAGGCAGTGCTACAGATCAATCTGTCACCACAACCAAGATTTTATGGGTCCACTTTAACCGAATATGCATATATGTACTTTTAAAGAGTCAAGCATGCATTTAAAACTAGCACTGTTGTATCACATGAAACTGTAGAGATGGGGCTGTCACTGTACTACCACATAGCTGCAATGCTAAAAAATAATAATTACCACCATGTGGTAAGTTACAGACGCTGATCTAACGATAAACTGATAATTATGTAAAATCGTAGTTTGCAAGCCACAGGGTCTTCATTAGCATATCCAGGGTGCAGAAAACCAATACGGCAGTTGTATACAACCAGAAGAAAAAACAAAGTCGGTTCGTTTGCATTCTGTAAATCTAAAAAAATATATATTAGGCCCTACTTACGTTGGCATGGTTATTATCTATGACACAAGTAGTTCCCGCAGCACTTGTGCCTTTGAGTATGACGGTGAGGGCTGTCCTGTACAGTCTCATTGCTTACATCCAATATCTGAAAAAAAATAGAAAAATAATGAAAGTTATTTTTCGCCTACAACAAGTATTCATGCCTATATACGTACTTTACTAAAGCACTTACAGTAGAGTCGGTACTATTCTGTAGTTCATCGAATGCGCTGTTACCTTGGATGAAATGCATAAAAAAATCAAAGTGTTTAAGCGCTTATGATTCTTCCTAATATTATCAAGCGAATGACATCATCATGTGCATTACAAACAAAATTGTTGTAACAAAAACAATATCGCAACACTATTCGTTAATAAAGCGCTGTAGAGGACCATCGTTATGACAAATCTGTCAAAGAGTATCTGCACACGAATGACAGTAGTCGATAACATCTACACAATTTGATTACTTATGGTTCATTTGTAATGTTTTAAATTACCTGAAATTGAACTTAAAGCTTCGTAAAATGAGTCTGAAAGTTCCATCAGAGCTACGCAATACGTATATCATTCCAGTTATGTTTTAACGCCATGTTATTTTCGTCTCTGCGTCGCGGCACGCTTCGATTATTGGTTTCATACGGTTGGCTGCATTTCATTTAGCGTCGGCACTTCGACGCGGGCGTTATAGCATACTCGCGTCTCAAGCAAAGTATATGTCAAATGATTATTCTTCATATCTCTGTCCTACTTCTGATTTTCGCTGTGTAATTACATACTGCATCGACAACAACAGTCGCCCTTTGACGATAACGCCAGGGGAAGACATCAACGGTAACTGTTTTTATTTACACTGAACGCCGCAAGAAATCCGAAAGAATTATATTCAACTACGTTACAGATCTGATTGTTGAATAGACTATATTGTACCCATAATAGTACTAAATCTTTTACACTACACTGAATTCGATAACCGACTTAAAAAACAGTGATACATGCAATAAACAACTGACAATGGAAGTCTCAACAAAATCGGTGTTTTGTAATAATATGCCATCGATTATCTTCAACCAGCAAAGAAAAATTACTGTTTCATAATTATTTTCGTAGTATTTAGAAATAAAAATAATATCTAGCTCCAACTTCAGCTTTTAACTTTGTCCTAATCACAAATTGTTATGCAATAGCTTCAGACAGAACACATTGGTCGGTCATAGTATCATCATAGACGAAAACGACGTTTAAATAAAATATTTTTCTATTTACTATATATGACAAGCTAAAACAATGTTACTCGGTCGCAATTAAAACATGAGTACCTGTCTTCCGCGGACAGCAGTCTACGTACTACGCCATTCGAGCGTGTCTCGTGTGTCGATTCGACACTAGATATTGCCATTGCAAAAATGAAAATCTTCCACTTAGTTCTACAATAGAATTTATCGTCAGTTAATTAAAATACTGTCTTTAAGAATACATTTAAGAAGTCGCGGATACAAATAAAATGGCGAAATGCACATTTATGCTACTGGTCGAAGAGTTACAAAATGACACCACAGTTGAATAGGCGACAGAAACATTCTAGACAACATAAATTCCTTGCTGCTTGATAAATATTTCTGACGCAAAAAAGGTTGAATAGAAATAATCTGCTTGGAAGCGTATACAAGAGTGCGTGGGTCAGACACAACTAGGGAAGAGTGATGGGGAAGACTGCTGGGCTGCTTGTAGAGCAGTTCGAGAGGCTGTAGACAAAGGTCCAGAGTAAAGCAATAGTAACTTAAGTTACTTGTCTGTTGGGCTGTGTACCTCCAGCATGCAAAATATGAGCCCAATGTACTTATTTCTGATAACATAAGAGTCCAATTCTGCGATTTATGCTAGGCTAGAAGTGAGGAGCACATTGTTTAACTCGATTAATGAGTTTTTTATTGTAATGCACGAAACCAATAATTAGGACCCACATTTCGCTCATTTTCAAAATGAGACTACTCTGGTATCATCCACATACTACAAGTAAGACATACGTTACTCAGGTTGGAGAAATACCATGCTGAAACGAGATCTTATCAGTATGTTAATGCGGTAAGAAGAAACACTGGAGCTTGAACTTTACATCTAAGATTAGGTCGTTGAAGATGAAATAGGCTTACTAGCAAACACACCCACGACTGTTTCTTACCCATTTCTTCACAGAAATGGGTAAGAAACAGCCGTGGGTGTGTTAAAAGTCCACACCACGTGACGTGATTTGGGGAAATAAAGCCAAATTTAAATCAGGTTTGCCAGACATGATTCTTATCCCGCGCTTTTCGAACACGAATCGGGTGTCTCACCCATTCCGCTTCCGGAAAGTGAATTTCTATTTTCTCTCATGCTTAGCGTGTTATTAAGTTATTGCACAGAAGAGTCACTATGAAAGATCTGAGCGACTTAACGCAAAACAATAGAAAATATAAAACTGCTTTGATTATTCTTTTTTATCTCTAAGCTCTCGCAATGTAGCTCTATGCGCTATTCAATTGTTGTAAACCAGATCTGGAGATAGTTTTTTGATTAATTTTCGTCAAGTCCCGAAAGCTTGCTTACGTAGCATTTTCAGATTATTCCATGGATGGTGAATCGTTTTCAGTTCATGGAATTTTTCCTTGTGGCGAACCGGAAATGATCACATGGAACAAAGCCACGATCATGAGCGTAGGGAGGATGAGTCACGTGTTGAACACCTGTGTACTTCATGAACAAATCCATAGGAGTGACCGAGTCTGCAGGCGCACTGTTATAATGCAGAATGATTCCCTTCTGTCCGAGAACTTTTCGTAGGCATACTGTTGTGTATCACTGACATAAGCAGTGAATGACAGTCCTTTGCTTCTCCGGAAGTACAGCTGCAATATGACCGCTTCTAGAGAAGGAAGTCGCCACCATTTCTCGTTTGACACTTCTTGGCTGCTTCAGTTTCGTTACTAGGTGCTCACGAGGAAGATTCACATTTTTTACCGACGCATATTTTCTAAACAGAAATGATCCTGAATTTATTTGCCAACAACATCAGAAACAAGCCTTCAGTTGCCTTCGTGAAATTTGCCCAGCATTTCTTCGTACTGTTCGACACAAATTCCTTTTTGCTCATCTATCAAGGCAAAAAAATCTCAAATATTTAGTTTCAGGTGATTAATATACATCACGAACTGCACAGGTCATCTACTGCAGTTATATGCCACGAATTACTATCTGTAAAAGTTGCTTAAATATTCACGTCGATTTTGACAAGATTTGAAAGTGCTAAAGACTGGAAGCTTGCTATAAATCACCAGAAACGTAAAAGCTTTCGCGTCACAAAACGTACGTTGGTTGCCCAGAAAGTGATGCACCGCATTCTTTTTCTTCGACAATTCTGTGTTGAATGTAATGAGAATTACACACAGACCAGCTGGCTGTTTTTCAAGGAGTTCCTTGCGGGGTGGGGGAGTGGCTATGTACGTAAAAAAAAAAAAAAAAAAAAACAGTATTCCTTTTGAGTCCATAGACTGCACTGGAAAGATATTTGAATGTTGTGCAGGGGCAGTTGAATTTACTGAAACTAAACATCTAATTGTTGTTATTTATAGGTCCCTTAACTCTAACTTCAGAGCATTTCTAATCAAACTAGAGAGGGCCCTTGATTCACTTTGTAGCAAGTACCAGAAATTAGTTTTATGTGGTGACTTCAATATAAATTTTGTGTATGATGGAACAAGAAAAAGGGTGTTGGTAGATCTAAATTCAAATGATCTGATGCAGATTGTGTTTTTTCCAACTAGGGTGCAGGGGAACAGTAGCACAGCCATAGACAATATTTTTATTCATTCTTCATTACTAGATGGGCATTCTGTTAGTAAAAGCGTGAATGGCCTTTCTGACCATGATGCACAAATTTTAACACAAAGTCTTTTCTACTCAAACAAATGTCATATGTAATTACAAACTGTACAAGAAAGTTAATCCAACAGCAATAAAGAGTTTTTGAAACTTTGTCAGGGAACAAGAGTGGCAGGATGTTTATAGTGCCGATAACATAGGTGATAAATATAATGTATATGAAGATGGTAACGGTTCCTACGTCCGAAAGAACAGATATCTCATGTGTGTGTGTGTGTGTGTGCGTATGCACAAACACTGCCCGAACTCTTACGGTAATCGGCAAAAAGCCGCGAGTAATGAGTATAATGGGCAGGGGCAGTATGAATATAGTGCGGGACAATAAGTTGGGAATGTCGGTCTCACGGGTGGCGTGTCGGAGATAAGTCCCTGCAGTCGCACTATCCTCGGTGGCTCAGATGGACGCCGGCACGGTCGCTCAGAGAGTTCGGTCAGATGGCTGCACACACACTGTAATAAAAAAAACTGAGTCAAAGAATCAACTATCAACTTGAACTAATGTCTTGTGACGTCCGCCCAGACCAAAACGCTACGACCAATATCGAACAAAATGAATTTAAAAAAATGGATAGAGCGTCTTTCCATGTAAGCAGGAGATCCCGGGTTTGAGTCTCGGTCGGGGCACACATTTTTGACTGTCCCCGTTGACGTATATCAACGCCTTTATGCAGCTAAGCGAAGTGAATTCATTGTAATTTCATAAATACACTCCTGGAAATGGAAAAAAGAACACATTGAGACCGGTGTGTCAGACCCACCATACTTGCTCCGGACACTGCGAGAGGGCTGTACAAGCAATGATCACACGCACGGCACAGCGGACACACCAGGAACCGCGGTGTTGGCCGTCGAATGGCGCTAGCTGCGCAGCATTTGTGCACCGCCGCCGTCAGTGTCAGCCAGTTTGCCGTGGTATACGGAGCTCCATCACAGTCTTTAACACTGGTAGCATGCCGCGACAGCGTGGACGTGAACCGTCTGTGCAGTTGACGGACTTTGAGCGAGGGCGTATAGTGGGCATGCGGGAGGCCGGGTGGACGTACAGCCGAATTGCTCAACACGTGGGGCGTGAGGTCTCCACAGTACATCGATGTTGTCGCCAGTGGTCGGCGGAAGGTGCACGTGCCCGTCGACCTGGGACCGGACCGCAGCGACGCACGGATGCACGCCAAGACCGTAGGATCCTACGCAATGCCGTAGGGGACCGCACCGTTACTTCCCAGCAAATTAGGGACACTATTGCTCCTGGGGTATCGGCGAGGACCATTCGCAGCCGTCTCCATGAAGCTGGGCTACGGTCCCGCACACCGTTAGGCCGTCTTCCACTCACGCCCCAAAATCGTGCAGCCCGCCTCCAGTGGTGTCGCGACAGGCGTGAATGGAGGGACGAATGGAGACGTGTCGTCTTCAGCGATGAGAGTCGCTTCTGCCTTGGTGCCAATGATGGTCGTATGCGTGTTTGGCGCCGTGCAGGTGAGCGCCACAATCAGGACTGCATACGACCGAGGCACACAGGGCCAACACCCGGCATCATGGTGTGGGGAGCGATCTCCTACACTGGCCGTACACCTCTGGTGATCGTCGAGGGGACACTGAATAGTCCACGGTACATCCAAACCGTCATCGAACCCATCGTTCTACCATTCCTAGACCGGCAAGGGAACTTGCTGTTCCAACAGGACAATGCACGTCCGCATGTATCCTGTGCCACCCACCGTGCTCTAGAAGGTGCAAGTCAACTACCCTGGCCAGCAAGATCTCCGGATCTGTCCCCCATTGAGCATGTTTGGGACTGGATGAAGCGTCGTCTCACGCGGTCTGCACGTCCAGCACGAACGCTGGTCCAACTGAGGCGCCAGGTGGAAATGGCATGGCAAGCCGTTCCACAGGACTACATCCAGCATCTCTACGATCGTCTCCATGGGAGAATATCAGCCTGCATTGCTGCGAAAGGTGGATATACACTGTACTAGTGCCGACATTGTGCATGCTCTGTTGCCTGTGTCTATGTGCCTGTGGTTCTGTCAGTGTGATCATGTGATGTATCTGACCCCAGGAATGTGTCAATAAAGTTTCCCCTTCCTAGGACAATGAATTCACGGTGTTCTTATTTCAATTTCCAGAAGTGTATAATGCTTCCTTAATACATTTCTCGTGCTCTTTGAGGGTTGCTTTCCATTAGAATGTTCTAAACGGGGTACTAGCAGTAATAGGCAGACCGGGTGGCTGACTAGTGGGATAAGGATATCATGTAGAACAAAGAGGGAATTATATCAAAATGTTAGAGGTAGTCACAATCAAGCTGCAGTATCCCATTACAAACAGTATTGTAAGATGCTTCAAAATGTTATTAGGAAGGCAAAGATTATGTGGTATGCAAAGATAATAGCTAATTCACGGGATAAAATTAAAACCAATTGGTCAGTTGTGAAGGAAGTGTGTTGTCAGCAGCACAAGGTCGACTATATAAAGTCAGCTTTTCAGTAAAAATATTTCTGTTACTGATAAATCAGATATATGTGCAGAATTTAACAACCATTTTCTGAGCATTGCTGGATAATTAAATAAATATTTAGCTTCTACAGGGAATCGTATAACTCTTGGCAAATGCGTTTCCGCGATTGATATCTGAAATACTCCTCTGTGATAGAGACAAGGGGGAGATTGAGTCAACAATTAAATCACTGAAGACTATAGACTCTCATGGTTATGATCGAGTGCCTAGCGCAATATTCAAGTACTGTGCTGCACATGTTAGCCCTGTATTTAGCCATTTTTGTAATTTTTCCTTTAGGAATGGTCAGTTTCCTGGACGATTAAAGTACTCAGTAGTAAAGCCGCTTTATAAAATTTTAGACTTATTTCTATGCCATCAGTGTTTGCTAAAGTTATTGAAAAGTCTCTGTATGTGAGGATAATTGATCACTTTATATCACATGATTTGCTATTAAATGTACATTTCGGCTTTAGAAGTCGCTTAACAACTGAAAATGCTATATTTTCTTTTCTCTCTGAGGCGTTTCGAACGCTAGGTATATTTTTTGATTTAACTAAGGCGTTTGATTGTGTTGATCACAAAATATTGCTCCAGAAGTTAGACCGTTATGGAACACGAAGCTCACAATTGGTTCACCTTTTACATTAGCAACAGACAGCAAAAGGTCATTATTGACAATGTTGAGAATGGCTGTGATGGTGATCTGTGTGGGGTACGGTCAAGTGTGTGTGTGTGTGTGTGGGGGGGGGGGGGGTACCCCTGGGATTAGTGTTAGGACCACCCCTGTTCCTTATTTATAAAAGTATTACGGGTAAATATAAAATATTTCTGTTTGCTGATGACACTAGCTTGGTAGTAAAGGATATTGTGTGGAACATTGGCTGGATTTCAAATAGTGCAGTTCATGACCTAAGTCCATGGCTTGTAGAAAATAAACTAACGCTAAATCAAAGTTTTTACAGTTTAAAACCTGACGTTTTAATTTCAGAGAATGAGCGTATGATTAGTGAAACTGAACAGTTCAGATTTCTAGGTGTTCAGATAGATAGTAAACTGTTGTGGAAAGCCCACGTTCAGGATCTTGTTCAAAGACTTAATGCACCCATTTTTACTATTCGAACGGTATCTGGAGTGAGTGATCGTTCGATACGAAAATTAGTCTACTTTGCTTATTTTCACTCGCTTATGTCGTATGGTATTATATTCTGGGGCAACTCTTCTAATTCTAAAAGGATATTTTTTTGGCTCAGAAACGGGCGGTTCGGGCAATAAGTGGTGTACGCTCACGAACCTCTTGTCGACCTCTGTTCACGAGCCTGGGTATTTTGACATTGGCCTCTCTCTTAATATACATATTCCTTACCGTCATTTCTTGTTATCAATATTAGCTTATTCCCCAGAATAAGCAGCTTTCACTCAATTAATACTCGGCAGAAATCAAACCTGCATTTGGATTGGACTTCCTTAACTCTTGCGCAGAAAGGTGTGCAGTATACTGCTGCATACATTTTCAATAAGCTACAACTCGAATTCAAAAATCTTTGCAGTAATCCACGCGCTTTCAAAGAAACTGAAGAGTTTGCTCATGGGTCACTCCTATTCTGTCGAGGAGTTCCTTGAAAAAATAACCCGATTCTTGTTGTATTGTTGATTGTCCTTACTTAAACTTATGAAATGACTTTTTTCAAGTTCATAAATATTTTATTTTTATGTGCTATTACTTTTATGTTGTAATTTCATGTATGGACACGTTCCATGACCTTGGAGATTTCCTTCTCAATTTGGTCCTGCGGAACTTGAAGTGTAAATAAAAAACTAAATAAATAACGAAAGAATGGGGTTTTACCTACACACCCTATTTTTCCACGTTATCTGCAACGCCTTCTATGTCCGCAGCTCGTGGTCTTGCGGTAGCGTTCGATTCCCGGCGGGGTCAGGGATTTTCCCTGCCTCGAGATGGCTGGGTGTTATTGTGTCGTCATCATCATCATCATCATCATCATTCTTCCACATTAAGGTCGGAGGAAGGCAATGACAAACCAACTCCGCTAGGACCTTATCTAGTCGGCGGTGCGGGTCTCCCGCGTCGTTCCTTACGCTCCTCGGAGTATGGGACCTCATCATCATCTTCATCATCATCATCATCATCATCCCGTTCTATGGCCTTCCTCCAGCGCGAAACGTGGGCGTGTCGGTACCAATCCTTGCCGTGGTGTGAATCACCACCTCATCGACCTCAAAATGTCTTCCACGAATGGCATCCTTTACTGGCGCAAACAGGTAGAAGACCGAGGGGGCTAGGTCAGGGCTGTAGTGTGGATGGGGTAACACTGCCCACCCCTGTTTTGCGACGTCAGCAGTCCTGAGACTTGTGTGGGACCGAGCGTTCTCGTGTTGCAGCACATCTCCTGGGTTGCTGTGGTACCGAAGCCGCCGGAAGCGCGTCTGAGTTTTGTTAATGTGTTGACATATACTTCTGAATTAATAGTACCGGTTCTCAGCATCACATAAATGAGAATCACAACTTCACAGTCTCAGAACACGCTGATCATGACCTTACCGACGGAAGCAGTTGCTTTGATTTTTTGTCTTCTGTGGAAAGTGGGAATGACGCCATTCCATCGTTTTGTTTCGGGCTGAAAACGGTGAACCCAGGTTTCATCACCTGTCACAACCCGGGACAAGAAGGCCTCCCCATCTTCAAAACATTGAACAAATCAAGACAGATGTTTTTTTCTGTGCGATTTTTGATCCACCGCTAGACGCCACGGGACCCATCTTGCACACACTTTTGATTATCCAAGAGTGCGGATAATTGCATCCACTTCCTTTGCTGATTGACAGATGCAGCGCCAACTGCCGTAATGCGCCTGTCCTCTCGAATGACATCAGCTCACTGCAGCATGTCAGGTGTAACTGCCGTGGATGGTCTCCCCGACCGCTGCAAATTGTGGAGCTCCACCGAACCGCCTTCTGATGACCTTACCCTCCGTGCTCAGCGACGAACTGTGCTTCTGTCGACAATAGATGCGCCATAGACTTCGCACAAGCGTTTGTGAATATTCCCCACAGTTTCTTTTTCTGCAATGAGAAATTCAATGACGGCACGTTGCTTGTAACGTACATCACCTACAGACGCCATTTTGAAACTGTCCTGCAGCTACGCTATCTGTCGAAAGTGACGGAAGCCTGGATCACTCACTCAAGAGACTTCAAAAAATACATATGTAACGTTTCGCATTCGTGGAAGTGCTTTCGGCTGAGTATCTTATACGACTGCAGTATCAACGAGTCACTTTTGGAATCCGTCAATTCTAACAAATTGCTGGTTGTAGCAGCTAGTGAGAATACGAAATGGAACATTCACATACTGGTAGGCACAGTTCTATGTAAACCAGAACGCAGACTGCGATTAATTGGAAGAATATTAGAGAAATGCAATCAGTCTGCATAGGAAATTGCGTACAAAACACTTGTGCGACCTACCCCGGAATATTGCTCAAGTGCGTGGGACCCGTACAAAATAGAGCATACACATTGTCCAGTAACATTAATGTGATCACCTGTCTAAAGCCTGATTAATTACCTTTAGCAGGAAGTGAGTCAATGAGGCGCTGAAAGGTACCGACAGGGGTGCGAAATCTTGCCGACTCCAGTACAATGGCCAGCTGCGCTTGTTATCTCGCCTCCTCAAGCGCATAAAGCTCGTTCGAGTTGTCCCACAGATTCTCGACTGGATTTAAATCCAGGAAGAGTTTGGTGGCCAGGGAAGTATGGTAAAACTGTCCTCATGGTCTTCGAACCACGCACGCATGCCGCGAACTGTCTGACACTTGCATTGTCTCCTGGTAGATGCCACCACCTTGCTTGGGGGAAACAAACTGCATGTAGAGGTGGACACGGTCCCTAAAAACAGATGCGTACTTGTTTTGATCTAATGTACCTTCCAGAATGACCAGATCACACTGGGAATGCCACGAAAACATTTCCTAGACATAATACCCCCTCCTCCAGCACAGACCCTTCACCGAACGAGGTGGCACTGTGGTTAGCACACTGGACTCGCGTTCGGGAGGACGATGTTCAAACCCGCGTCCGGCCATCCTGATATAGGTTTTCCGTGATTTCTCTAAATCGCTTCAGGCAAATGACGGGATGGTTCCTGTGAAAGAGCAAGGCCGGTTTCCTTCCCCATCCTTCCCTAATCCGAGCTTGTATCCCGTCTCTAATGACCTCGTTGTCGACGGGACGTTAAACACTAATCTCTTCTTCCTCCCAGACCCTTCCAACGATTGCTGCAGGGCCATACACGCCAAAGGCCATCGGTCCGAAGGACCATAAAAACTGATTCATCTGGAAAGGTCACCTGTAGCCATTCAATGGACGTTCAGCCGCGATACTGGCGTGCAAAATGCAGCCTTCTTTGCCAATGAATAGCAGTCAGCATGATGGGCGCATGAACCAGGTGCCTGTTGTGTAGGCCAATGCGCAGCAAAGTTCGCTGAACAGTCCTTGAGGATTCACTGTTAGTAGTCCCTTGGTTCGTTGGCGGTCAGTTGTTCAACAGTTGCATGTCTATTCGGCCCCTACACATCTCTGCAGCCGTCATTCGCCCGTGGTGGATCAAAGTTGCCTTGGCGCTGGTTTCAGGTAGCGCCATTTTGACATGCGCGGAATACTTTAATCACGGCGGGATGCAGTTTATAAACTCGGCCGTTTCGAAACTGCTTCCACACTTGACCCGAAAGCCAACGAACATGCTCTTTTGGACATAAGATAAATCGCTCCGTTTCCGCATTATGACAACTAGTGTTGTGTTTTTCGGCCGCCCGCCGCCCCCCCCCCCCCCCCCCCCACCCTCCTTTCCAACACGCTTTATAAGAGGTGCGACAACAAAGTAATGAGAATGACGTGAAAAAAAAAAAACGTTGCTTACCGTTTTAGTCAAGTTTAGTGTTCTCCCCTTCTACGCAGTTCCCTTCTGATTGTACAAATTTTTTCCAGCACTTGTGCCATTCATGGTAACATTTCTGGAACTCATATTCTGAAATATCCTCCAAGACCCTCGTCACAGCTTTTTGGACACCTCGTGTTGTTTGAAAATGGTGTCCCTTGACCGCCGTTTTGACTCTTGGAAATAGAAAAAAAGTCGCACAGAGCGATATCTGGTGAATAAAGAGGCTGTGGTTGTACTGAAATTTGTTTTGAGGTTAAAAATTGCTGTACTGACAGAGCGGTATGTGATGGAGCATTATCGTGATGCAGAATCCAATTATCAGCAATACCAAGATCTTCAGTTATTATTAGACGAGCCGTTTCTCGATTCATGTTCAGCTCTTCTGCAATCATGTTCACGGCTAATCTTAGATCAGATCGTACAAGTTCACACATGGTGGCCAAGTTGTCATCCGTCTGTGCAGTTGATGGTCGTCCACTTCGGTCTTCATCTTCAACATTCGTTCTGCCTTCACTAAACATTTTATGCCAATCAAAAACTTGAGCTCTTGACATAACCTCCTCTCCAAAATCCTTTTGAAGCTTACCATAAGTTGTCGCGTTTCCACCCAATTTAAAGAAAAAAGAAATGGAATACCATTGCACAATATTATGTGGTTCCATTTCTGTGACGAGAGACATAAACACGTGTTAACTTATTACAGCACAACTCACGACTTAGCAGTTGCATCGATGTGCCTTTTGGAGTAGAAGCAGCTTATAGACCAAGGTCAAAGATATTGTGCCGACGCAAGTCTGCAGGGTTGCCACATCTTGCAAAGAAAATCAATCATTACTTCATTGTCGCACCTTGTATACCCTCCAGTGTTACTGCTGCCACCTGTCGTCTGTGAGTGGTTACTGCACCTTGACGTCTTATCATAGCTGGCGATCAAAATGTAAAGACAATCTGTCTTAACAAGTGTTTCACCCTCTGTTCTGATCATCTAAACTGTACGTCTGCATAATATGTGAATTAAGTCACATTCATTTGGACCAGTTCTTCAGGGTACTCGTTTTGCATGTTCCATTAGTATGTGTCATCCGTGTACCGTACTTACCTACAGCTTGTAGACGCCCAACGAAAAATTCCATGCGAATAATATCTGGCGCTGTCAGGTCTACCTCATTTCATTGGCTTCCGTGTTAGCAAGTGTTGAGCCGCCAATTTTGCGCGTGTCTGTTGAAATGAAATGATCGTGTGGTATTGATGGCCGAGAGGAACCATCCAGGGAAGTTCGGCCGCCGAGTTGCAAGTGTTATTTCTGATGGCGCTACATCGGGCGACTTGCGTGCCGGTGATGATGACATAATGATGAGGTCAACACCCAGTCCACGAGCGGAGAAAAATCTCCTACCCAGCCGGCAACCGAACCCGGGCTTGCTGCCACTCAGCTAATCAGGCAGACGGCATGTCTATTGCTCTTATGAGGGAATTCAGCAAGGTCTCCAGGAATCCTAATCTACCCACGCATAGAGGCCTGCCGCACTTAAGTCTTAAAAGGCTACTATCACGACGTCAGAACTTGCGTGATGCTTCTGGCACGGTTGCCAGAGCTATTAAAACCTCGAAGAATGGAAAGGTCGGTGGAAAGCAATAACACACATACGAATACTTAAGATCATCTCAGGTGTTAAGCTCCAATTCAGATTGTGTCTGGGTAGCCCCATGAGCCGCTCACATCGTCAGCGGCCCTCATGTTCGAGCATATCATAACAAAGATGATTTCCTGGTAGCAACACCAGAGGCTGTGTACTGTATTAAAGAATTGGACATTCAGTTATACATGTAAACTTGTCAAGGACATTGTTTCTGATTTGTATATATCTGTTGACAATTGTGTATATTAATCATAGGCTAAATAAACAGAACCACATTCCGGTTTCTGGCCGCAGGTGAAGCAGAACAACACGGTAAACCTACAAGGGGCAGTCAAATGAAAACGAGGTAGATGGAAAAAAGTAAGTAAACTGTTTACTGTTTCAAAAGTAATCACCATAACTACTAATACATTTATCCCTCTGTGATGCAAGATGGTCAATGCCTTTACGGAAAAAAAAAGTTTCCAGTGCCTACGGAACCATGATTGTACCCAGCGGTGCACGACTTCGAAGCAAATCGACGGCCACCATGTCTTTCTTCCCGGCACCAAAAATATGGAAATCACATGGGAAGAGATCGACGTGGTACGGCGGATGGGTAAGAACGTCCCAATGAAACTTCTGCAGCGTAATCGAAGCAAGCTTGGCAAATGTGGTCGGGGGAATGCATAGTTCTGTGGAACAATGCCAGTCTTAATTCTGCCGCTTCCTGTCCGCACTGCACTAGTAATGAGCTAAGCTGTTACTCCGAGGCCGACACTGAGAAGCTCTAGAAACTCAAACAATGATCTGTTTTAAAAAATATATTAAATTTCATTTTTAAAATATTTCCCTTTAACATCAACACAGTTTTGGAATCAGTGAGCCATTCTCCCTGATGCACTTCGGAAACCTGATTTTTATAATGTTCACCTGCTTCATCTAATGACGAAAAATTGATTCCATGCATTTTATCTTTAATTTTCGGAAACAAAAAAGAAATCGCACGGTGTAAGGTTAGGGCTGGATGGTGTAGGGTAGATAGTGCTGACCTTCAGGGCATCCAGGTATTCAGTTCTCAGTTTTGTATGTGCCGATGTGCTGTAGCTATGTAAAATTATTTTTCCTTTTGGGCATTTTTCATAGACTTTTTCAGAAAATGACGGTAAACAGACATTTGAGTACTAATCGGCAGTAGCGGTATGTCCTATGTTCTAATGCTAGAGTTACAATATGACACGTTTTATAAAAAAATGTTAGGGACTATCATAAGCTCTACGAATTTGTCGGACTTTTATAGGCTTGGGTTCTGCTCGCATGACCCAGTGAACCGATCTACTTTTCTTTTCAAGATCATAACAGTAAACCCCAGGTTCGTCATTAGAAACGACATTTCAGAGATATCTGCTTTTGCCGCCTTGGAATTTTTCCCGAGTTTTTCTGCGCCAATCAGTGCGTTGTTGTTTTCGATCGGGAATCAGTTTATGGGGAATCTATAACAAAGTTTTTTCACGTCTTTTTTTTAATTTTTGGCTTTCGGCACTCACCCATTCAGTTGTGCCCATTGTTTTGACAATTCAGGATATACATTAGTTTAAATTGTACCCTGGTAGGATGTTACGCAGGCTTATCAACGGAAAGATACCGCCATAAAGTAAGTTTAACATCCGCAGTGTCGTCTAACTGTTGATACACCTTGTTTGGATTTGACTGATATCAATATCGAATGTCGGCTGAATAAATTCATAAGATGTCCGTCGATCTTCTTCAAGCATTATCGAACAGCGACAAGATTTTCATCACTAACAGCAGTTCTCGGGCGTCCTTCACGAAAGTTGTCACGAAGAAAAGTCCGATTATGCGTTATATGGGGCTTCTTCGCCAAATGCATTTCTAAGCCGATCTTCACCATGTTTAGTGATTAATGACGATTTGCCGGAAAATTCAATAATTTACACAGCAGTAAACTCCCAGAGCATGAGAAAGAAGCTGTCAAATAGGGAAAAAAAATTTTTTTGAACCGAGGCAATTATTTTTTTTCTTCAGAGTATCCCTCGTAGAACAGTAAGAACCCACCCGCGACACAAAGTGTGATCGTTTGCAAAGTAAGGATGTGCATAAAGGTGTAAACAAATGAAAACCGAAAATCTACATAGGTGCAATAAGGGCAGTTTTACCGCATGCAGATTTTGTCCTTGTAGAGCGGGCAGAAAGAATTTGATTCTTCGCTTCTCCACTTCATTCGCCTTGCTCGAAGTTGTGTGTTCAGTGTCAACGCAGAGTTTTATTGCGTGAGTGCTGTAGTCGTTAAAATGTGAAGTATGGTTATCTGAAGGCACTAAAGTTTGTAAAATTTACTGAGTGCTGTTTTTATGCAGGTGTTTTACTTACAGCACCAGGTTTTTCAGGAAAAAACTTGATGCCCCTTCCGTGACGCGCTCCGGTGCCCGCAACGGTCGCAGTGCCTTCAGGGAATATTCTTTCTTATCGTGTGCAGTTTGCTGAGTCGTGGCCACTGCAGAATGCTAGAGATAAGTGGTTGCGTCTGGTATCTGGAAACGAGATAAAGGGCACTGTGCAACTAGGTCAGTTTCTCGGTAACGCAAGATCACTACCAAGGTCGGCTGGTCCACGCTAGAAAAACCTACCGCTGGAAGGAAGAAAGAAAGAACATTAAAATTTACTGCGTATGATTCAGAGTGGCCAAGCGGCAGATGAAAAGTCTTACAACTTAAAACAAAACACGAAGGCCCATGTAATAGATAATAGTCAGGTGAACTATTCATTCATCAAGTATATATTGCATGCGCCCCGAGTTTTTCGTTTTAAATTCAGCAACTACTTTCATAACTATTAAAAACTCGCAAGCACAATTTTTCTGGACTATTTGTATGGGGTTAGGAGAAATTATTTTATACACTTTTTAGTCCGTTTAAAAAAAACATGTTATGATAAAGTTTTTATTTAACTAATTATTTACTGACTTTCCGTCTTGTGTGTATCAAATTTTTCAATCGATTTAAAACATTTCGATGACATTGCAACAGAGACACGTGGCACATTTCAGGATTATTTCAGCTTCTATTCGCCAAAGTTCGGTAATACGTTGCTTATTCCTACGATTACCTCAGGAAAATACCTCGAAGGTAAAACTTAGGGAGAATCGAGCTCACTCTGGGACTTACCAGCAACCGTTCTTACCACGAAACATTGGCAAGTGAAGCAGGAAAAGGGGGAAATAGCAGTGGTACACAAAGCGCCCTCCGCCACACATTAGACAAGAAAGTGAGCTGTAATTGCATTGCCATCCACTTCGGGCTATGTTGAAAGTTTCAAACTCTTCCTCGTCAAGAAATAATAGTGGTAATCAAAGTACCATCCGCCACACATCAAACAAGAAAGCGAGTTATTATTGCATTGTCATCCAGTTCTGAGCAGTGTTGAAAGTTTCAAGTCTAGCTCTTCTGGAAATTAGTTTAAAATCAGTTTGTATCGAACAAACAGACAGGAAAATGACCTAATAAAACCGTGTTAAACAGTGTCTGTTAGTAGTGCCTTATCAGTAGCTATGCTTTACATGGGTGTGAATTGTGACGCAGATTTCAGTGGATGCCTGATAATAACTATGCAGTTTAATTATGTGCGAAATGTCATGGATGATTCTCTCTCTCTCTCTCTTTCCTAACGGGAGTAATCCCGTACTGGGTACGCTGTTGTCACTAACTGGTGAACTTTTACTAGATTTTAACTTCGTGGCCGCTTGCCCTTCGAGTTACCACAGTCGTCTGTTAACCGATGATGCAGGGAGTTTCAAAGTCTTTGCATCAAACTTCTAGGGTCATGAGGAATAACGTTTGTTAGATTCGCTACTAAAATCTATTTCTCCACTTAGAAATACTCATTCTTACGGTTTTCTTGTTGGAAACCACGTTGTCAACTTACTGGGGTAGGTGCTATGCAGCGCACCTTGTTAGTAGACACTGCTAGTTCGGTGAAATCTCGTTGTTACTGACGAATACTAAAGATAAACGTCACTGTTGACCTGATCTATCATCCCTAGACGCTTCATGCAAAGGTTTTGAAGTACCCTGTATGCAAGAAATGCTTCCAGCCGGAATCTGTGAATTTATCTGCGAAAGCGTCCTATTATTGCTTTTTGTTACGCATTGAAGCACGTGTTGACTGTCCAAAACACAAGACTGCAGAATGAGATTTTCACTCTGCAGCGGAGTGTGTGCTGATAATGAAACTTCCTGGCAGATTAAAACTGTGCGCCGGACCGAGACTCGGACTCGGGACCTTCGCCTTTCGCGGGCAAGTGCTCTACCAACTGAGCTACCCAAGCACGACTCATGGGGCGTGAGTCGTGCTTCGGTTTGGTTTGAGGCTACATAAACAATTTAGGAGAAAATCTGAATACGCTCTTAGATTGTTTGCGGATGATGGCGTCTGTAGTTTACCGTCTAGTAAAAACATTAGAGAATCCAAACGAATTGCAAAATTATTTAGACAAGACATCTGCATGGTGCGAAAAGTGACAGTTGATCCGGAACAGTTAAAAGTGTTGGCCCAACACACGAGTACGAAAAAAAAAAAAAATCAAAATTTCGGTTACTCGATAAATCACACAAATTTAGATTGTCGATTCAACTAAATACCTAGGGATTACAATCACGAACAACTTAAACCGGAATTATAACGCTGAAAGTGTTGCGGGGAAAGCGATCTAAAGACTGCGTTTCATTGGAAGAAGGAAGAACACGCAGAAGATACATCTCTGCTACAGACTCTCCCTAGACTACGCTTGTCCGTCCTCTTCTGAAGTATAGCAGCGTAGTATGGGATCCTCACCAGATGAGATTACATAGGCGATCCAATCACTTCAAAGAAAAGCAGCTCGTTTTGTATTTTCACCAAATATACAAGAACTTTCGACGGATAAGACAAGAAAGCTGGCGTGGCAGTCATTAAAATAAAGGCGTTTTTCGTTGCGGCGCGAACTTTTCACGAAATTTTAGTCACCAGGCAATGCCAAAATAGTTTGTTGACTACCACATGCATAGGAAATAGTGATCGTCGCAATAAAATAAGATAAATCAGAGCTCACACACAAAGATTTAGGTGTTCATTTTTCGCAAGTACTGTTCAAGAATGGAAAAGTCCAGAAATAGTGTTAAATTGGTTCTAGGAACCCTCCTGCCGAGCAGTTGACTGTGAAACAGAGAGTAGTCATGTGAATATACGAGGGCGTGCTGAAAAGTAATGCCTCCGTATTTCTTATATGAAAACTATAAAAGCTTTTTAAATAGAACAAACGTTAATAACATTCTACATCTTTATTATTCATGCTTACGTCTTGTACTAGCAACCATCTGCCACTAGAGAGGGCTCTGAATTGCTGCGTGTAATATGACGGTGTGTAACGTAACTATGTGAGTGCGTAAGAAATAATATTCTGTAACTGAGTTTCGAATTCGAAGAGTTCGTCCACACATGAAACACCCTCCCCTTGAGCATCTCAATGCCAGATCTCTCACGAGCGCTGCCACATCTGTAACAATCTGACACCTTGAGGTTCATCGATCATCCTCCATATTGTCCCGATTTGGCTCCATCCGATTTTCGTCGGTCTGCAAAATTTAGAGAACATCTGCGAGAACTTCACTTTGATGGTGATGAAGCGGTGCAAGCAGAGGCGAGATTGTGGCTCCGTCAAACAAACATTCTACAGTGACGGTATCAAGAAACTGGTTTCTCTTTGGGAGAAATTTGTTTGTCGCCTGGGTGACTATGTTGAGAAATAAATATGTAGTCATGAAAAATAAAGATGCAGGATGTTAATATCATTTATTTTATTCAGAAAGCTTTAAGAGTTTTCATATAAGTTCGGAGTCACTTCTTGTCAGCAAGCCTTCTGCTGACAGTGACTGAATTAAAGGCACAGCGGATAGCAACTCATTCACGACCGCTCAACCACCGCCAACGACTCACGGAGAGAGTAGATTGATCACAGCTCTCGCTTGAAGCCTCAGATTATTATTATTTTTATTTTATTATTTATCAGTGTTCTGACTGGTTTGATGTGGGCCGGCAAGAACTGTCCTGTGCGAACCTCTTCATACCAGAGTAACACTTGCAACCTACGCCCTCAATTATTTGCTGGATGTATTCCAATCCCTATCTTCCTCTAAAGTTTCTTCATTTAAAAATCCGTCTAGTACCAGGGAAGTTATTCTCTGATGTCTTAACATATGTCCTATCATCTCTGGCTTTCTTCTCGTCAGTGTTTTTCATATATGCCTTTTCTCGCTGATTCTGCAGAGAACCTCCTCATTCCCTACCTTATCAGTCCACCTACTTTTCAACATTCTTCTGTAGCAACATACCTGAAATGCTTCGATTATCTTATGTTCTGGTTTTCCCACAGTCCATGTATCACTATCACAGAATGCTGGGCCCCAGACATACATTCTCAGATATTTCTTCCTCAAATTAAGACCTATGTTTGATACTAGTAGGCTTCTCTAGGCCAGGAATGCCCTTTCTATCTGTGCTAGGCTGCTTTTTAAGTCGTCCTTTCTCCATCTACCATGAGTTATTTTGCTGTCTATGTAGGAGAATTCGTTAATTTCTCCTGCTTCGTGTTCCCCAATTCTGATGTTTCTCGCTGTTCAATTTCTGCTACTTTGCACTACTTTCGTCTTTCTTCGATTTAATGCAAACCACGTACGTATTAGACTCTGCATTCCACGCTACAGATCCCGTAATTCTTCACTTTCACTGAAAACAGCAATGTCATCAGCTAAACATATATCCTTACACCTTGAATTTTAATCCCACCATTGGAACTTTGTTATTTCATTCATTGGTCCCCACTGAACAGTAGGGGCGAAAGAATACATCACTGTCTTACAAATTTTTTAATCTGAGAACTTCGCCCATGATCTGTCAGTCTTATTGTTTCCCCCTGGTTCTTGTTCGTATTGGATTTTACCCGTCTATCCCTATAGCTTACCCTATTTGTCTCAGAATTTCTAACGCCTTGCATCATTTAACACTGTAGAAAGCTTCTTCAGGAAGACAAATCCTATTAACGTACCTTGCTTCCATTATCATCTGCAATGTCAGAACTGCCTCTCTGGTGCCTATATCTTTTCTACGACGAAACTGATAGTCATCTAACTGATCCTCAGTCTTCTTTTCCATTCTGATATATTATTCCTGTCAGAAACTTGGATGTATGAGCTGCTAAGCTGATTGTGTGATAATTATCGCACTTTTCGGGTCCTCCAATATTCAGAATTGTGTAGGTAATGTGTTTCCGAAAGTATGGTGATATATCGTCAGTCTTATAGATTCTACACACCAACGTGAGTAGTCGTTTTGTTGCCACCCCCCCCCCTTCCCCCCCCCCCCCCCCCAATGATTTTAGAAATTACGATGGAACATTATCTATCCCTTCTGCCTTACTTGATCTTAAATCGTCCCAAGCTCTTTTAAATTGTGATTCTAATACTGGATCCCCTATCTCTTCCCTGTGGACTCCAGTTTCTTTTTCTATCACGTCATCAGGTAAGTCCTCCCCCTCGTAGAGGCCTTCAGAGTACTCTTTCCACCTACCCACTCTCTCCTCTGCATTTAACAGTGAAATTCCGATTGCACTCTTAATGTTACCACCGTTGCTTTTAATTTCACTGAAGATTTTTTGGCGTTTCTACATGCTCAGTCAGTCCTTCCGACAGTCATTTCTTTTCCGATTTCACGTTTTTCATGCAGCTATTTTGTCTTAGCTTCCCTGCACTTCCTATTTATGTCATTCCTTAGTGGCTTGTGTTTCTAACGTTTTTGTACTTCCTTCTTTCGTCGATCAGCTGAAGTATTTCTTCTGTTACCCACGGTTTCCTCGCAGTTACCTTCCTTGTGCGCATGCTTTTCCTTCCAACTTCTGTAACTGCCCTTTTTAGAGATGTTCTTTCCTCTTCCACCGAACTGACTGCCGAGATTTTGATTACCGCATTACCTACAACCTCAGAGAACGTCATGCGCATCTCTTCATTCCTTAGTATTTTCGTATCCCGGTTTTTTTGCACATTGTTTCGTCCTGACTAGTCTCTTAAATTTCAGTCTGCTCTCGATCATTACTAAATTGCGATCAGAGTATATCTGCTCCTGGGTACCCCTTACAATCCAGTAGCTGATTTCGGAGTCCCTGCCTGATCCGGTATCTTCCGGACTTTCCGAAGTATACCTCCTTCTCTTGTGATTCTTGAACAAAATATTTACGAGCTTAAATTTATTGCAGAACTCAATTACGCTTTCTCCTCTCTCATTGCTAATCCCGTGACGCATTCTTCTGCTTTTTATCCTTACAGCGCTTGCTAATCGCCATCAGTATACACACACAATAAATTGAGATCAGCTCATCTGAGAGGAAAGGGGGGGGGGGGGGGGGGAGGGAAGGGAGTGATAGCACAGAGTGTTCATGGGAGAGTTTTTCAACGTGTAACACCGAGCGAGGTGCTCAGAGGCAAGACCTGTCCCGAAGGACAGGTGCTTGACCATCCAGATTGAAGTTTTCTGTGGTTCCACCAAATCGCGTAAGAAAATGCCGGCATGACTCCTCGGAAAAAGACATGGTCGATTTCCTCTCCTATCATTCCCAGTCCCCGATTATGCAACGCTTCGAAAGATCTCGTCGCCTACGGGACTTTGCGAACTCAACTCTATCTTCCTTTAAACGTTAATGGCGCATATGGGAGCGATGGATAGGCGCGCATCCAGGTTTCGGATCTGAAGGGGGGTCACAGTTTGTTACCGTCCACCGGATGGGTGCGTTAAGCGTAATGGCCCTCGTGGTGCGTTTCGGTAAGAGACGACTGCTTCGCTACTGTGTTTCTCTCTCCATTCATCCTTTCAATTTCACACCTCGAAGCTAACAAAGCACTTAGAAAGCATTTATTACACGTACCCTACTGCATATAGCACACAGGGAGTGGACACAGATATGGAAATATCTTAAACACAACGCTTTGCCAAGCCTAATTTGTGTTGAAAAACCTTTGGCATTCAAAGCAGTTTCCAACCGTCTCGGAATAGATAAATACAGGTCCTGTACGGTTTTCAAGGGAATCTTACGTCATTCTTTCTGCAAAGTACGCCTAATTCAGGTAACGACGAAGAAGGTGGATAGTGATCACCCACGCTTGTCTCCAAAGCATGAACAGGAGCGCTCTCATCTTAGAGTACAGCATCACCGTTGGAGAACAAACATTATACTGCGGGATGGATATGATCAGCCGAAATTGTCACATAATCCTTGGCAGTGATGCGATCTTGCCTGAGGAATACCACAGTATGACTGCCCATATCATCACCGAACACCCGCCGTATTTCACTCTTGGAACGTAAACTGGGCCAGAAATTGGAAACACTATGTAACAAAAAGATACTTTTGGAGAAAAGAGATCCACTTGTATGAAAAAAATGGTTCAAATGGCTCTGAGCACTATGGGACACAACTGCTGTGGTCATTAGTCCCCTAGAACTTAGAACTACTTAAACCTAACTAACCTAAGGACATCACACACATCCATGCCCGAGGCAGGATTCGAACCTGCGACCGTAGCAGTCGCACGGTTCCGGGCTACGCGCCTAGAACCGCGAGACCACCGCGGCCGGCCACTTGTATGAATATCAAGAGCTCAGATGGAAACTCAGTTCTAAGCAAAGAAGTGGAAGAGGGTGTAAATGAAGATGAAATGAGAGATATGATACTGCATGAAGAGTTTGACAGAGCACTAAATTACCTAAGCCGAAACAAGGTCCCGAGAGTAGACAACATTCCTTTAGAACTACTGATAGAGTTGCGAGAGCCAGCCCTGACAAAACTCTACCATCTGGTGAGCAAGATGTATGAGATAGGCGAAATACCCTCAGACTTCAAGAAGAATATGATAATTGCAATCCCAAAGAAAGCAGGTATTGACAGATGCGAAAATTACCGAAATATAAGTTTATTAAGTCAGAGCTGCAAAATACTAACACGAATTCTTTACAGACGAATGGAAAAACTGGTAGAAGCCGACCTCGGGGAAGATCAGTTTGGATTCCATAGAAATGTTGGAACACGTCAGTTCTAGCATAATATATTTGTCCAATGAATACCCGTTTATCATCTGCATTTCTTCTTGGTGTAGCAATTTTAATGGCCAGCAGTGTGTTACGCTGTCTCAGATACTGCTAGTCCGTATAGTGACAGATGTCTCGTCGAATAGAACACGATGTCCGTTTTCGAGAGCACGCCCTGGCGCTGCTGATTTCTCAAGGTACCGAAGGTGAAAATAGAGTGTCTTCTATACAGCGCTATTCGATAGTACGCACAGTCTGCCCGACATAAAACTCTCCACACCCACACGGTATTTTATATACTCCTGGCGTTCTGAGGTCGACACAGTCTTTCACACGACTCACGAGTTGTCAAATTTTTGCTGCAGCCCTGAAGACCGAATCGATTTTATGGCTCTATAGGAACCGGCTAATCTTTCTTGTTACTGAGCCACACAACGACAACTTTGAGTCCTCCTCGGAGTCTTTGCGCTTACGTGTTTTCGGAAAGATGACTTGCGAAATCTGGCAGTAGTCGTAGCCGTTGTCCCTGAATACTTTTTGCTAGTGGCTCAGTTCCTTCGGCAGGTTTTCAGCGTCTGAGACGGTATCCACTCGATCCACCGAGCTTCTCACACTCAAACCCCCGTATGTCAGACACTCAGATTGGTACCAAACGTATTTTGACACAGTATCAACCAAAACTCCGATTTAGTTCGTATTATGTGCTGTCGTCCAGCAGAACGAACGTAAACTTCAATTTAAAACTAACACCAGAACTACGGGGCGCAAGAAAAGTACGAGGGTAAGTCAATTATCATCCGTACAGTAGTTATAAAATTTTATTGTACTCAAATAGGAAACTTACTTTCGACATAGCCTCCTTGCGTTTCAAGACACTTGGTCCATCGTTGTACTCATAAAAGAAGGTTCTCGGTTGAGCTGCGAGCCAGGAATGCACCGCTTCTTTCACTGTTTCGTCCGAGGCAAATCGACGCCCCTTAATGCCTGTTTGAGTGGACCAAACATGTGATAGAAGGGGCAAGATCAGGACTACATGGAGGATGATCCAGTATTCCAAAATTGAGTTTCTGGAGCGTCTGAGCAGTGAGGGCAGCTGTGTGCGGACGAGCATTATCGTGCAACAACACAACACAACACAACACCTTTTGACTGCAGTCCTCGGCGTCTGCTTCGAATTGCAGGCTTTAGCCTGGCAGTAAGCATCTCACTGTAACGTACACTGTTTATTGTTGTGCCCCTTTCCCCATAATGCTCCAATACTGGACCTTGTGCGTCCCAAAAAACCGTAAGCATCAGTTTTCCTGCGGACGGTTGGGTGCGAATTTGGATGTTTCCATTCCATAATCCGGCGTTTACTCTCCGGCTCGTAATGATGGATCCATGTTCCGTCACCAGTAATGATCCTGTCTAAGAAGTTGTCCCCTTCGTTACCATAGCGATCCAAATAGTTTTTGCAGATGTGCAAGTGCGTTTGTTCATGAAACTGTGTGAGTTGTGAAACTTCCTGGCAGATTAAAACTGTGTGCCCGACCGAGGCTCGAACTCGGGACCTTTGCCTTTCGCGGGCAAGTGCTCTACCATCTGAGCTACCGAATCCCGACTCACTAGCTCAGATTGTAGAGCACTTGCCCGCGAAAGGCAAAGGTCCCGACTTCGAGTCTCGGTAGGGCACACAGTTTTAATCTGCCAGGAAGTTTCATATCAGCGCACACTCCGCTGCAGAGTGAAAATGTCATTCTGTGTGAGTTGTGTTGGGACCCATCTTGCACAAACTTTATGAAACCAGAGTCTGTTGTGGATGATTTCGTAGGCAGAACGATGTGCCACTTCGTCAATAGTTAATCGTCTGTCTAAGAGAATCATTTGACGTGAACACTAAATGGTTTTTTCATTTATGGCGGTAAACAATCGTCCGGCTCCTTCATCGTGCGTAACACTTGTGCGACCATTTCGGAATTTGTCAGTCCATTCGTAGACACTCCGTTGTGGCAAAACACTGTCCCCGTACCGTACCGTCTTCGATGAATGTCGACCCCTGATACGCCTTACGACCACAAAAAACCGATCACTGAACGTTGCTCTTCTTTGGTGCAAATAGACAGCGCAGCAGCCATAATCAACAACAAGGTAGCGATAACGAAACTAACCTAGTAGCTTGAAAACTGCAAATATGTAACAAAAACAGAACAAAGCGTGCGTCATCAACTTAAAACGACAGTGATACCAAAATAAACAAAAATATAACTAAATTGCTGATAATAATTGACTTACCCTCGTATAACTGAGATGTAATATGTGAAGTTGGTAGAGCGATAGATTGCCGTGCCTTGGATGCTGAGGTCAAACCCCAACAAGGGCTTTTTTTGTAATGTGGGTGAAAGTGTTATATGGGACTATTAATACTTTCGCGCGTGTGATGCAACTGTTTCTTCATTCAACTGTTCCGATTGTTTATGTTTATTCTGCGAAACTAAAAATGAACTAGCTGCTTCATCACGAGTGGTGTGTGTTCTGTCGCACATGTCCGACAGCACACTACATCTGTCTATACAAATGTACTATATAGGTTTGTTACTTTCAACTAACGAAGCGAAAGCAGACTGCCAAAAGAACATTGCTACAGGCTCCGGGAAGTCCTCATACACCTCAGGAAAATGTTCACCAACAAAACAGCACCACGTGTAAGTAGTTAAACTGTCATTAGTGGGGTTTGAACGTGGAACCTTCGGTACGATGGTTTGACATGCTACCATCTCACTCACTTTTTTTTTAGATTAAATTAACTGAAGGAGTGGTACCTGGAACAATGTGGGCAGGGGTCTAGATATACAAAGCAATCACTCACAGATAAGCTTTTCAGTGGTCCGTAGTTCTAGTGTTGCTTTTAATTACCGTTTAGGTATGTTTTACTGGACGCCGTCAGCGCATAGCACGAACTAAATCTGTGTTTTGGTTGATACTCTATCGACATACAACGTTTGGTACCGATCTGAGTGTCTGACAACTGGAGATTTGAGTGTCAGAACGTTTCTGCGACGACGGTGGCAGCTGTCAGCGAGCAGATATCGATCGATGTGGGCGGGTCTTCGAAAACACTGTGGCTGAGACACCCTTTTCCTTTACGGCGGACAGGACGTCAAGGAGCGGGAAGGCATGATCTGCCTCTACCTCCATCGTTAACTTGATGTTGTCATGGATATAGTTGATTAGTTGATGTGGTCCGTCCCTGTGGGTGCAGACAGTTTTATGTCGCACAGACTGTGCGTACTAATTAACAGCGCTGTGTAGAACACGAGGGATGTTTTCACCTTCAGTACCTGAGAAATCAGCGGTAGCAGAGCATGGTCTAGAAAACGAACTTCGTATTGTGTTCTAACAGTTTCTGGGATAGCATGATAAAAGAAGCACGGAGATAAAAATTTGTGACAACACCCTGAATAAAAACGGCGGCCTGCAGCTGAGTAGGGCTTGGGTCCCGACCATCGGAAGGTTGGAGCGAGGGCGGCGAGCACGCAGCCAAAACATTACCTTGTACGGCGCTGGAGCGAGCATCAGTGATGTCACAGAAGGCAGCGCGGCTATGTAAGCACGGCAGCAGCAACCAAAAGTCTCCACTTGACAATGGCCGAGGAGTACTCGGGCGACGGCTCGTGGATTTTAAACCACTTGACGCTGCCTTACGTTTGAGACAAACTTTACCATCTGCTATCGTGTTATTTCCTAATTCCCTTAGCGTCTCCTGATTTAACTGGACTACAGAAGAATGCTGAGGATTAGATGGGTAGATCAGATAACTAATGAGGAGGTATTGAATAGAATTAGAGAGAAGAGAAATTTGTGACACACCTTGACTAGAAGAAGGGATCGGTTGGTAGAACATGTTCAGAGGCATCAAGGGATCACCAATTAACTATTGGAGGGCAGCGTGGAGGGTAAAAATCGTAGAGGGAGACCAAGAGATGAATACATTAAGCAGATTCCGAAGGATATAGGTTGCATAGGTACTGTGAGATGAAGAAGCTTGCACAGGATAGAGTAGCATGGAGAGCTGCATCAAACCAGTCTCTGGACTGAAGACCACAACAACAACATTTCATTACCCTTGTTTTGCTTTTGTTAATGTTCATCTTACACCCCTTTTCAAGCCACTATCCTTTCTGTTCAGCTGCTCTTCTAAGTCATTTGCTGTCTGACATAATTACGAAATCGTGGGTAAACCTGGAAAGTTTTTATTTCTTCTCCCCAAATCTCTCATTTGTTTCCTTTGTTGCTTTCTCAATGTGCACACTGAAATACATCAAGGATACGCTATTACCCTGTCTCAATCCCTTCTCAATCGCTGTTTTCCTTTTACTTTCTTCGACTCTTATGACGACAGTCTGGTTTCTGCACCTGTTGCAGGTAATTTATCGCTCCTTGTATTTTACTCTTGCTAAATCTAGAATTTCAAAGAGTGCATTCCAATCGGCAGTGTCAAAGCTATCTCTAAACCTACTGCAACTATTATAAACTTACGTTCGCCTTAGTTCAGTCTGAGGTAAGTCAGAGGGTCAGTGCTGCCTAGCGTGTTCATATATTTCCCGTAACTCAAACTGTTCTTCCCGAATGTCGGCTTCTACCAGTTTTTTTATGGCTAGCTCTCCCGAAGATCTCAATAATTGTGAGGGAACGTGGTCTACTTCAACGACTTTGTTTCTACTCAGATCTATCAGTGCTTTTTTCTAATTGTGCGGTAGAATTCGAGAGGGAGCTAACCCATAAACTGTTTAAAAATGAGTTACTGACGTATTTGAATATTACAACTACGTAGTTATTATCCTACATTATACGAATAATTATTGTCCAGTTTTACTCTTCCACTTTACAAAAGAGAGATTTTGTGATCTCTCTGAATAACTATCTCCTGTGCAAGAGGGAGCTAAGCCAAGCGATAAAATTACGTCAGCTAGTAGAAGCACACGCGCTTGCAAGTACATGCTTTAGTGTTGACGTCAAAGCTGGCGGTGAAGATAATTCTGTGCTTACTAGTTGTGAGAAATCTAGAAAACGTGCAAGAAATGATGAGCCTTTAAGAAAAGAAAGGCAAAACTGTGAACAAACGTGGGCCTACGGTAGGTGAGTGAAAAAACTAACAAAACTGTTTCGGCAAGAAACCAGGGTGGCGGTTGCGATTGTGCTGCGAAAGCTAATCTGATTTGGTGCGAACATTACACACTAAACGGTGACTGATAAGGACAGTGTCTTTACAGAGTTTTATAAACTAGGAAACTATGATTTGCAAAATATTTTTTTTACGATATTTCAGTAATAATTTGCGTTAAAGCATTTTGTGACATATCTGCAACATCCAGGATGTGTTTATCTGCAGCCGGAGAGATCGAAGTAAATATCTGGCATTCATCATGAAACACCTAATGACATTGATCATTCTAGTGGCAAGTTTACAAATTTCTTCATGTAGACCAAGGGGGAAAACATGGCAAACAGAAGTCAAAATTTATCGATTTAGAAAATGGAGGAAATGATCATATAAAAAGATTTCCTTTGTACAGGAGTCATTACAGTAGGAAGAGATCGACAAGGAAATACACACATTCTGTGAAAACTGTAGCTCAAATGCGTCGACTTTACAAGAATGAAAACGAAAAGAATGTTTCGCAAGTGTATGATACAATACATTAACAATGATATTCCAGAGCCCAATTTCAAGAAAACTACTCTTCATCGGCAGTTCGGGAGAGTTGGGGGTTTTGAACAAAAGACCCAGACGACCTTGGAAACACAGAACATCAATAGAGCTCCACCCTACCACAGCTTATTCACACTTACAAAATGCCGATTGCTTGTATCCTGGTGACAAAAATAGTTGCTGCAAAACACTACGTCCTTACATCCCTAAAAAACATCAAGACGGACTGCTCTTCAATCAGACTCTCAAGGTGTAAACAGAGAGGAGGAGGAGAAGGAGGTGCAGGAGGAGTCCATTGGCTGAAAGTAAGTATAGGTTTCGATACAGACGGTTGCTAAGAGTTCGTGTAACTAGAACCCCAGACACCATTAGCATACCTTCAATGTAACAGTAAATTCATATTGGAATAAATCTGAACGTAGTTGCACTTTAAAACAAGTAATTGACGAAAACTGGACTGTTCCAAAAGCAACCTCTGGTGTCGTCTGAAGAGCGCAGTCGCAAAGCAAGGTAGTGTCTCGCAACACAACCACAAGACAAGACAGCCGCATCAACGAATGAGCGACTCCGGTGTAACCACGTCCAGAAAAGTTCCACTGCGACACCACAACCACGCTGCTTCTTACAGCTGACACAGGACTGCTCAGCCTCAGTCCGTGACCATCGACTACGATGACAGCGTCGTCTTATGGTAGGCTAGCCGTGTGTTCAGTGTAATAGGCAGAACTCAACGTGGAAGTTAACGTCAAACGTACTCTTAGTGACAGACTGTTATTTAGTCTGTTTCAGGTAAGAAGTTAATCTTCTCAGGCAGGTGTACACACTCGTGACATTCCCGTGGAAATGAATCGTACAAAGTTAAGTAATTATCCTTATGTATTTTGTAATAAAGTGAACTAATATTTTATGTGTTATAATATCCACTCGGTAGGTAAAGTAGAGGACCCACCATTGTACAGACGAGTGTATTTTCCTCCAGTACTATCCAGTACAGTATAACCCGTTTTCTAAATTACGTTTTGCAGATTTAGCAATTTGGAGCTGGCATTTTTCAGACAAATAATGTATATTAGAAGGCGAGTTTAATTATATTTTCTGGACTGCAAATAATTATTTATAATCCAAAAAGATGACTCTTTAATGTGCTCAGTTTCGTGAAATAAAGACAAAAAAACAAAAAACTCAAAAATGTCTCCGTTCCATGTCTGTGTGAGCTCGATCATTATCGCATTCTAGCACTCAGTTCTTCTCAGGTGTGGGCACAAAAATACCGGTGGACGAGGTGCCTAGCCATATGAAATACTTCACCCGTGACAGAACGGAATCTGCCTTATTACAAGAGACCTGCGGCCCGAAGTGTGCTGTGAGACACACAATGGACGTTAGTGGCAGCGTTGTCGAGACATTTCGCTCCGAATGCGGCCCGAGGTTACCAACGGAATGCAGCTCCGCATTACCACCTCATTACTACTGGCATATTCCTTCACGGGCGCTGTCTTCGCTGCCAGACAATTTCTCCAGCAGTACAACAATCCATTTTCGTTAATATTTTAGAGCCTTGACTAAATCATGAACAAATCCTTTTTCGTTTTTATTTGATTTTACCCGCCACGGAGATGTCACTCATTAGCTCTGAACTGCAGCAATAGACGACACATGGATCCATCATTACATCCTGAAGACAAAACTGCGTTATAACTCTGGACCTTTTTTAAACCCAGTGCTCCCTAGGTCAGAATCGACATAATTGGAAGTGTTCAGGTAAACATTCTACCGTGCTTTGTATTTTGTCAGTTCTTGCAAGCAAACAATGTACTGGTGCTGTTACTGTCGAAAGTTATCTGTCACTTCATAGTATTTTGCTTGAGTACGCATATTCTCGGGAAACGGTAGTCACATCTTACATAAAATATGTAAGTCATAATCACTTCTGCAGACCTGTGTTAAACCACCAAGTGTTCTGAACGAAAAAGTTGCCATTTCGTAGTTTGCCGACATCGCATGAAGAATGTTCTCCGCCAGTTCCTCAGTGAACTGAGCAGATTTAATTCCTAAATGCGAGGGCGGTTCGGAAAGTAGAGTCTGCAAGATATGGTGGCCAATGTGAGGCGACCAGTTTTTACCCAAAGTATTGGGCGAGTTCATTCGTTTGTTTGGAAGAGGCGGCCGACACTGCTATTTTTCGGCTGGCCGGCGATGACAATAGAAGCGCACACCCTGCAATCTTTCTCGGATGAATTTAGAGAAACTACTCGGTAAAAAAGAAAAAAATTCTGTGCTTGTAGCTTTATATGCCAGATTCATGATGAGGTGCCCATCATTTCGCTGATGGTCATAGTTATTGTGATATTTACGTAGGAGTAAGACACTGCGCGAAAAAGGAAAAAGCTTCCAATGAAACATAGGGTTCGCTATGATTTTGCATTTGGTGTGTATTACATAGCATGTTACTGCATATGAAATTTAGCTAATGTATTGAAATTTTCTTTAAACTTGTGTGGAGTTCTATCTGTCACCAATCTCGAGGGGACTGATCTGATGCAGCACATGCGTTCACGATCGCGCCGCGCTGGCAGTAAAGCCAGAACGAAATATCCACAATATTCCTCATATGTCAAACGGTTTGAGATACCAAAATGAGATTTTGTCAAATGATAGCTCAAAGAATGTAATTTGTAAGGACCATCAATAGCTGCTGAAACGGGAAATGCTATGGGTTTTGAAACAACATTGTTGTTGTTGTTGTTGTTGTGGTCTTCAGTCCAGAGACGGGTTTGATCCAGCTCTCCATGCTACTCTATCCTGTGCAAGCTTCTTCATCTCCCAGTACCTACTACAACCTACATCCTTCTGAATCTGTTTAGTGTATTCATCTCTTCGTCTCCCTCTACGATTTTTGCCTTCCACGCTGCCCTCCAATAATAAATTGGTGATCCCTTGATGCCTCAGGATATGCCCTACCAACCGATCCCTTCTTCTAGTCAAGTTGTGCCACAAATTTCTCTTCTCTCTAATTCTATTCAATACCTTCTCATTAGTTATGTGATCTACCCACCTAATCTTCAGCATTCTTCTTTAGCACCACATTTCGATAGCTTCTATTCTCTTCTTGTCTAAACTATTTCTTGCCCACGTTTCACTGACATACATGGCTACACTCCATACAAATACTTTCAGAAGCGACTTCCTGACACTTAAATCTATACTCGATGTTAACAAATTTCTCTTCTTCACAAACGTTTTCCTGGCCATTGCCAGTCTACATTTTATATCCTCTCTACTTCGACCATCATCGGTTATTTTGCTCCCCAAATAGCAAAACTCCTTTAATACTTTAAGTGTCTCATTTCCTAATCTAATTCCTGCTGCATCACCCGATTTAATTATACTACATTCCATTATACTCATTTAGCTCTTTTTGATATTCATCTTATATCCTCCTTTCAAGACACTGTCCATTCCGTTCAGCTGCTCTTCCAGGTCCTTTGCTGTCTCTGACAGAATTACAATGTCATCGGCGTACCTTAAAGTTTTTATTTCTTCTCCATAGATTAACATATGTGATTATTTATTTCATCACGACATTATAACGATGATATCGATGGTAGCACTGTGACTACAGTTTGTAACTACGTACTTATATTTTGGCATTCCATTGACGTTGTCTTCGTAACTTTTAGGTGATAATATTGCGTTTCCCGAATGTTACACATATTTTAATTACTTTCTAACATAAACAGTATTAACTTTGAACATGTTCTAAAATTTTTAGGAATCAAATAATTTTTTTTAATTTCAGTATTTCAGTCATATTTTACCCAAGAACAATGCATCTAACAACATACGTGAAGAAAATACACCTTTATTTCATACCGGGGATGTGCCTTTTCGGAAGATACTGATCTTATTTTTCCTCAATTCCTCACAAAGCACTGTTTCAGAATTTTATCGCAATTGCGTCTGCACAGCACGTTAGTGAAGTGAGACTGTGTAAACTCCACTGTGTTTTGCCAAAAAAAAAGCAAAATTTAACGCGACAACAAGAGAAATGTTTGGGTTTTACTCAAAATTCGCCACTCGTGACGCTTCTCTGAAAGTTACAAACGAAAAACAAGCCTGGTGAAAATAAGACGCTGCAGTTTCGGTGGAAAAATACTAACCAATGCAGAGCTGACAGATCTTTTTTAATGATCACCATCCATGTGTGAGCATGGAGGGGCCCCGCTTAGTATTTACAAAAAAAGTGAGTAGACTTCCGTTTAGAATGGCACTTCGCCTCCAGCGACCGACATTTCCTCTCCAGCGCCTGCCCTCAGCCCTCACGACTACCGCTCCCCCTTGCATGTGCTGCCATCTGCGCATCTACCGGCCAAGGTATTCTGCGCGGATTCCGACTGCCGTTCTATTGTGGCGCTAGTATTTGTGCGCGGAGCGTCGCCATTGTCAGGTCTGCGTTCCCTGTCTCAGAAAGCATCCAGCTGTAAATCTATGAACCTCTTTCTTTAGTGCATTTGTTTGTTATAACCACAAAACATGAGAGCTGTATTTAAAAAAATTCCCGCGAAATGCTATGTGCGGGCAGTAATAAGATTTCTTTAGGTGCAAAACCATTCAGCAGACATCCATCGTCAATTATGTACTCCATCTGATGCTGAATTTTAGGAGTGAAGGTGTTGTGTGGCAATGGGCCTTATTTTTTGGAAGTGGTAGTACAAACATTCATAGAGACGGCTGGTAGGCCTTCTGTTGACAGTAATGATGTGGTCAACAAAATTGACAGAACAGTAGGTGAAAATCGAAGATGGACCATCTCTACTTTCTGAAAAAATTCCAGCACTTTTTTCGTACAGCTATGTATGAGGCTGTCACTGGTAACTTAGGCTATAAAAAATTCTGTGCTCGGCGGATATCAAAATTGCTCTCCGAGCTCCACAAAACCAAACAAACGGACTCTGCCTTAGTTCTCCATGCAAGTTGAAAAAGCCTGCCAAACTTTGTTTTGGAAGAAAGTTATGTTTCCTTGGGAAGCCGAGGTAGATTTGCTGGCTGAATTTATGGAGCATGGAACGCATTCACTTCAGATGTTTGTTGTGAAACACTGAAGAAACTTGAACAAACAATTGAAAAAAAAGGTCGTCGCATGCTGACATCCTGCGATTTTTTTTATCTTTTTGTTCATGACAACGCTCGTCCTCACAGTACCTGAAAAGCTAACAGATTATGAACCAATTCAAATTTGACATTTCTGATCATGTTCCGTACTTTCCTCAATCCTGAGCTTAGATTTTGTGAATAAAAAGTTTGTATTGTTCGACGCAGTGTTCTTGGGTAAAATACGACTGAAAATTGGTTTTATTCTTAAAAATTTTGGAGCATTTTCAAAGTGAATACCATTTATGTTATAAAACAATTAAAATATGTGTAACATTCGGAGCCCGCATCTCGTGGTCGTGCGGTAGCGTTCTCGCTTCCCACGCCCGGGTTCGATCCCCGGCGGGGTCAGGGATTTTCACTGCCTCGTGATGGCTGGGTGTTGTTTGATTTCCTTAGGTTAGGTAGGTGTAAGTAGTTCTAAGTTCTAGGGGACTGATGATCTAAGATATTAAGTCCCATAGTGCTCAGAGCCATTTTAACCAATTGTAACATTCGGAAAACGCAATATTATCGCCTAAAAGTTATGAAAACAACGTCACTGGAATGTCAAAGTATAAGTAGTTGCCAACTGTAGTCGCAGTGCTACCAACGAAATCAGTTCATCGTTATATCCTTGTGATGAAATAAACAATCACTTATTCGACTGCGCAGGGACTGTAAACATACTACATCAGGGCCGAAATGCCTTCTAGTCCAAAATTACTAAAAACAAACAAGAATTACCTTTATTCTTCGAAGATGTGCTGACACTGCCATGAACACCTTTCTAAGCACATCGTGCAACTTACTGGGAACAAGCAGAGTCGGCCGGGGTGGCTGAGCGGTTCTAGGCGCTACATTCTAACCGCGCGACCGCTACGGTCGCAGGTTCGAACCCTGCCTCAGGCATGGATGTGTGTGATGTCCTTAGGTTAGTTATGTTTAAGTAGTTGTAAGTTCTAGCGGACTGATGACCTTAGAAGTTAAGTCCCATAGTGCTCAGAGCCATTTGAACCATTTTATACAAGCAGAGACGGAAAAGAAGTGATGCAATGAAAGCACAAGGGGTAAAGGATATGTTACAATTAGGCACAGCAGATTTGGTTCATTCCCCGAACTGAATAAGATACACCCCAGGCCTGGCGCGAAATGATTTTCATTCCTCTGCTCGCATGAAAAAAGGAATTGCATCGTTTTATTTTGATGACGACGAATTTCGAAATGCCGTGAAAGATGGGCTACGTGTCCGGGCGGCAGAATTTTACATTTTATGATGAAGGAATTTGTAAATTAATGTAACGCAATGACAAAAGCTTAAATTTAAATGGTGATTATGTTGAAAAATGGTTAAAAGATGTAAACAACAATTTTTCCATGAAAGTTTATTTACAGCCAAACGGAGTTTATCTTCGTAATCACCCTCGTATAGTTGCTAAAATGGTTCAAATGGCACTGAGCACTATGAGACTTAACATCTGAGGTCACAGTCCCCTAGAACGTAAACCTAGCTAACCTAAGGACATCACACGCGATCGCGCGGTTCCAGACTGAAGCGCCTTGACCCTCTCGTCCACTGCGGCCGGCTATAGTTGCTAAGAAATCTATACAATATAATCGAAAGGAAAGGTACTCCGAAAGAAAGACCTGCCAAAAAGCGAAATATAAATAGTGATAGAAATATCACAGAGCAAATAGACTGACATACTTCAGCCAGTTTCAGAATCTCAATGTGACACCAAGAAAAATCACATAAGATCCTAAGAGGGAACAGCTGAATGAAAGCGTGTACGACTTCTATGAAACAAAGCAGTGATAGTATCGTTCGCGGCACACGAATGGGCGAACAGCAAACGTAGGAAGTACCACTGATCCTTCATATGCGTGCCACATTGTCCGTAGGTGCTTTACAATTCCTGAGGCTATTTTCGGCCCGTCGTCACAACTACAAAAAATGCCTTTTTTCTCCGCAAGACATGTTTCACTTTATTGTGATTCATCATCATCAGTAGTCCTTAATTTAAGACATTTACTATTTGATTTGTTTTTAAGATCGAAAACCAGTTCGTTAACAATTTTATGATTTTTACCTACTCTCCTTCTGCTTGGTTTCTCGCCTGCATCAGGAAATCTGCTAACTTGGCTTTAGTTTCTTTCTTCATCAGACACTGATATTTGTAACCAAATTTTGCGCTACTTTGCAGACTATGCATTTTTTTACGTTTTACACAGCACCGTTTAAACCACTGTTTACTGTTTATTTTTGTACTTCTGAGTAAGTATTGTGTTTAGTGTTTTCAACATTGCCACTACTTTTCTTTGGCCTATACTTTTTTTGTAGTTAACTATACTGTATGTATGTTATTCAATTTAATTATATTTCAGTGTAAGAGTAATGAAGGAATAGTGATCGACTGTTTTTTTGTGATGAATAGCTGGGGGAGGGAGAGGCAAGGGCGAGTGGACATAAGAGCATAGTGGTGTGCTGAAGAGTGAGTTGGAGGAAATGTGAGGAGCTAGATGTGTAATGAAATTGGGGGGGGGGGGGGGGGGGATGTAAAAGGCTCCCTTTTTCATGTGTGATTTTTTTCAATTAATTTACATAGTGTCTGGCTTCCAATACTTATTTGATCGCTGATTAATTGTTTATTCTGTGTTAATGCTTTGCGTAAGTGGAAATTTTCTTGGAAAAGGAGGAAGAGTCTATATTTACTGACTCTTGTGATGTTCGTATCTTTTTCAATACTGCATGTGCTGTAGTATTCCTGTTTTAGATTATCTGCAAATGTTGTATGGTTGTACCATATTTCAGTGCTCTGGTGTGTTCTTCACATCTAGTGTCAAGTATCCTGCCAGTCGTTCCAACCTATATTTCTTCACAATATTTGCAACTGAGCTGATAAATACCAAATTGTTGGTATCCGACTGGTTTTGATTTAAGTTTTGTGGGATGCCCTTTTGTATTGAGGTGTTTGTTTTGTAAGCAATGTGAAATAGATTAACATGTATATAATTAACTACAAAAACTATAGGTCAAAGACAAACTAGTGGCAATGTTGGCAACACTACAAAACACAATATACACTTAGAACTATAAAAATACACTATAAAAAGTGTGCTGTGTAAAACGTAAAAAAGTCATAGTTTTGTAAAGTTAAAAATTAGGCTACAAATAGCAGTGACTAATGAAGAAAGAAACCAAAGACGTGCGAACAGACGAATTTCCTGATATAGGGGACAAACCAAGCATAAGTTACCGTAAGTAAAAAACCAACAAATTGTTAAAGAGCTGTTTTTCTATCTTAAAAACAAACCAAACTCTAAATGTCTTGAAATACAGACCGCTGATGATGCTGTACCTCAATAAAACAAAACGTATTCGGTGAAAAAAAAACACATTTTCATGTAGTTGTTACGACCGAGCGAAAATACTCTCTTTCTGATATTCGTAATGTCTGTTAAAGGATTACATGAGGAGAAAAAATGAGAAGAACGCAGGAAAGTTACCGACCTCATGTAACACATCTAACACGACTGAGTAACGTTTTCTTCGCGGAGAAGTCTGGAGACACAAGAGAAATGCATCAGCTGCAATGCGGTGCTCGCAACACGGTGACCTAGGTCGAGGAACTGCGACCGTACCGCAACGCTCGCTCTGTCCCTGTCTTCTTCTGCATTACGGGAAGTTGAGTGTCACAGTCGAGAAACACACAGCAAGCAGGAACAGTGTGGCGGAATACTTCGTCAGTTAGAATTTTAGTAAATTTTTATTAATCATTCTGTGCGTAAGTTTCGAGTTTATTGCGTTTACAGAGTACAGCCAGGTACCAAGAAATTCGGAAAGCTGCTAGACCGACTGCGAATCGATGTGCTAAAACTTATTTAATTAATTTCTAACTTCATAATTTCTGTGCTCGATACGGCTGGCAGCTCCGTAATGGTTTTCATTCATGAGAAACGGAACAGAGAAGGCTGAGAGAACCATAGCCACATTACTCTTTCACCAGTAAACGCCCACCCGCGACATTTTAAATAATAGGGATGCAGTGTGCAGAACAGTTCCAAACGTCAGATTTCGTTGCAAAGAGTTAAAGAGCTAAGTATTTGGCGTTAAGCGTGCGTGCGTGCGTGTGCGTGTGTGTTTGGAGCTAAAAGGCGCTCAACGAAGAGGTTATCAGCGCCATTACTCATAAAAGCCAGCGAATGTGGTTATAATCTCTCAAACACTGTTACAAAAATTTTGGACGAAATCTGTAAAACGACACTCATTCACTCACTGCCACCTCACTCACTTTGAACCACAGAATCACTACCTCACACAACTGGAGGCAGCTGAAAGAGGATGAAAGGTGCTGTACCTAGGATTAAATCAGATATAAAACCATAGAAGAGGTGAAAGAAAGGCACAGGGAAATGTGAGTGGCTGAGCGCTTAGAAAAACAGGGTCAGCCAGTCACTCAGTTAAAACATTAAGAAGATCTCCCTAAAATTTTAGGAAACAAGTGAGATACATCACAAAATGTTAAAACCCTTACTACATTCGTGTGAACGAAAAAGCATCTTAATATTTATGACGTCTTATCTCCTTTCATTATTCTATGAGGAGTGTGAGCGAGGAAAAAAAATCGAAAAGTTTGAAATTATGTCTAAATTCTGCACGTAGTTGCTAACTTGAGTTACACCCTGAACGTAAGATTATACCTCTTAAAGAGTAGGTTATGACAGCATTTAAAATGTAATTATATAAATACTGAAAATCAAATTCTTGTTGCCCCTGGAAGCCGAAGGCTAGGCAAGCTGCATCCGGAACCTGGTGACGCGGTAAGTATTTTAGTTGGCCGTTTAGTAATATATATTTTAACATTTTATTAGACCTCGTATAGTTTCACGGATAACAAGTTAAGGAATAGTGCGGCCCTCCCATTGATATTTTGTCCAGGAGCGCAATAAAGACTTGAAATACGTACATTGATATATATTTTTTGTGTTTAGTGTAATTCTTTGGCGCATCCGGCTCCGACTGCGCGCAGAATTTGTATTGTATGACTGTACGGCGAAAGGCAGCGGTGAAATATTGTGAGCATATACGATTCCGACCGTAACGTCACCACCCGATTGATGGATCTCTGTTAAAGTCTCCCTTACCGTGTACACGATACATTGGGAAGTGGACTGCTAGTTAACCCGTGGAATTGACGCGCAGCCTCTTGATTAGGCAACTACACGTTAAGACTTTTCTTCCCCTCTTCCAGCATTCAAATTCCGGTGACGCAAAAATTATTTCATAGTCTGGAGTCAAACCGTCGATAACCCCGCACTAGCGAGCGTTGGCGGACCCAGCTAAATGTAATAGTCGATTCGCAAATAGGTGTCGCAAGTCAAGCGGTCACGCGCTCACTAATTCAGTAGCACTGGGTCCTTTCCTAGACACCATTAGGAATTAGTTTGTAAGGTCGTAGAAAGACAGAATGAGACAAACACAAACAAATAAGGAGGGAGGGATAGAGGTGAGGTAGAGAAAGGGTGTGTGTGTGTGTGTGTGTGTGTGTGTGTGTGTGTGTGTGTGTGTGTGTGTGTGCGCGCGCGCTTTTGTGAGACAGGGGCGACGGTGAGAGACTTTCATTTTTAATGGTGTGTCTCTCCCATGCGAGTCACCAATCTATTTTTCGGCTCTGCGGATAATCTGTCCCACACAAAGGGGCGCAAATTTAACGGATTCAAATAAAGAAAGTTGCGTTGTGATACAGAAAAAAATCTTCCACTGCGGTGAGTGGAAGTTGAAAACTTGAGCATTTCGTCTGAAATACACGTCAGCAGAAAACACGAAGTTATCGTTGTAGCCAGTCTGAAAGGCGTTTTTTTTAAATTTTCATTTTGCGTCTACAAATGCAGAGAAATTCGGCCACCCAAATCGATAGATCTCTTGAATCTAACATCACCAGCTGTTTAAATGATCTCTTACGTTTACACAGTCTAGACAGACTAGCGTAGGCGAACATAGACGATTTTTTTTTATTTATTCATAACGGAGGTTGCAATATATGACATTTCGGCCACTTAAATTTCTTTTAATTAGGAGCCTGTAAGTCTAACAGGATATTTCCGTACAACTGACGGTAAAGCGTCCCCTGACCTCTGTTACAGTCGGCCTGTATTACATGTTGTACTTGCTAGATATGGTGTCAAGTATCTATCTAAGTTAAGCAATGATCTTTCACTCTGCAGCGGAGAATGCGTAGATTAAAACTGATGCCCTACCGTGACTCGAATATGAGACTTTTGCTTTTCGCGGGCAAGTGCTCTGCTGACAGCTATACAACTGCGAATCACAACTCGCCCTCACAGATTTAACTTACCTTCCAAACTTCAGAGGTCCGGGATTCGAGTCTCGGTGCGCATAAAGTTTTGATATGCCTGAAAGTTTCATCTCTCTAAGTTCTTGGGAATTTTTGGAGTAGTTTTGGACAACTGTTCATGTTCTTGCCTCTAAAGAGAGTGGTGGTTTGTTGATAGATGGTAAAGTGGGCTACGGCAAACTGCAGAGTTGTTTGGGAGCTACCACTTGTGGTTCAAATCTAGAGTGTTTTGATACAGTTTTTCTTGACTTCCGAAAAGCATTTGACACAGTATCACACCAACGTTTACGAATAAAAGCACGATTACACTCGATATCAGATAATAATTGTGAGTGAGTTGATGTTTTCTTGGAGGGAGGGCGCAGCATGTTTTCTTGCATGGAGACGATGAGAGACGTAGAAGTAACATCAGCCGTGCCACAGTGAAGTCTGCCATGAGCGTTGCTATTCGTGTTGTTCATTAATAGCCCAGGACACGATACTAATAGCAAACTCAGATTTTTTGAGGACGATGCAGTTATCTGTAATGGATTACTGTGTGAAGAGAGCTCCACAGATGTCCAGTCAGCTATTAGTAAGATTTCAAAGTGGTGCAGTGACTGTCAGCTTATTTTCAATGTTCAGAAATGTAAAACAGTACTTCACAAAGCGAAAAAAGGTAGTATCTAGTGATTACATTACTAATGAGTCCGAATTCGATTCATTCATCTCCTTCAAATACCTGTATAAAATAAAATGATCACGCAGCTCCACTTGGAGGTAAGTCATATGGCAAACTTCAGTTCGTTGGCAGTATACTGGGGAAATCAGTCAGTCTACAAATTAGCAAAAAATGGTTCAAATGGCTCTGAGCACTATGGGATTTAACTTCTGTGGTCATCAGTCCCCTAGAACTTAGAACTACTTAAACCTATCTAACCTAAGGACATCACGTACATCCATGCCCGAGGCAGGATTCGAACCTGCGACCGTAGCGGTTGCGCGGTTCCAGACTGTAGCGCCTAGAACCGCACGGTCGCCCTGGCCGGCCAAATTAGAACTTACGCATCCTATCTTAGTCCTATCCGGTAAAAATCCCATACACTTGAGCAGTAGTATACCAAGGGATACAAAAAATGAGCAGCGCAAATGATTACAGGTAGGTTTGATCTATTAAAGAGTGCCAGGAAAACGCCCAAAAATCTAGCAAAGAGCGCCAGGAAGATGCCTAAAAATGTAGCAAATGCTTGAAGATGAATTCAAACAATCACGTGAAATCCTGCTTTCGAGAACCAACGAGTAATATATTTAGGAATATACCGCAACCCCCTAGACATCGCCCCCATAAGGAATGCGAAAACAAGGTTAGATTAATTACAGCGTGCGCAGAGGTGTTTAAGCAGTCATTCTCCCCGCGCTCCACATTTAAATTGAACGGTAATAAGCACTGAGGTAATAACTGCTACCATGGGAAGTACCCTCCACCATGCACTTTAGCCATTCGCAGATTATGTATGTAGGTCTAGATCAGTGTACAGTACCTTCATTGGGCTCCAATAAACCCACACCAGAATTCAATGGGAGTTTGCACTGTAGTACTTATTTTTGGGAAGGGAGAGAATCGGGGGGGGGGGGGGGGGGGGGGGGGAGTCATTCCCTTCCCAAAAATAAGTAGATTCGCAAACAGGTGCTGCAGGTCAAACGTTCATGACCTCACTAATTCAATAAAGGGGAGGGGGCGCAGGTTTATGATTGGTTTGATGCTGGCGGCCACGACGTTACCTGTTACAGGAAGAGAAGCAAGCGGAATACTGCTGCTTCAAAGGAAAATCCATACCATTGCGGAACTGTTTGTTACGTTTGATTCAATTCCTGGCTCTGTGATTGGTGCTTTCACAAAATAATGATCCTGAGAAATATTTTTAGGCATTCGATTCCGGTATCTTTTTTTTTCTGAGGTAGGGAGGCATGGAATGGAAGAAAATTGTTGTTATCAAGGCGTTCATTGAGAGTTGGCGAAGAAACGCCGGTCAGCCACCGCCAAAGGAGTAATCCTGTTATCTAACCCTTCTATGCACTCTCCACAAAACCGGCAGTTTATCTTTTAGCATTTTATTGCGTATAAAAGAGAGCGGGTTTTCAGGGTGGTAAAAGAAAAGGCGCTCAGTCTTACAACCCTCACTTGTATTAGCGTATAATAACTTGGATAAACGGATATGGGCGCAATGAGGGTAACTGCGAAGAAACCTTAGGCAACAGAAGAAATACTTCAACTGACAGACGAAAAAGTGCAGAAATGTACAGGAAAATAAAGCAGTACAACAAGAGGATAGCACATCCTGTTCTGGACGAGGTAACGATCTTATCTCAAGGGCATTTTCTGTGACAGGTTTCACCTGAGGCAGTTGGCGATTTATACTGAAGGTTACGTAGGGAAGACAGCGGACACGTGGAAGGAGTGCATTAGAGAAGAAATGGGAGTCTATCTCGAAGAATTTTCCTAGTTTTTTTTCAGGCAATTTTCAGCAGTCGATACATGTTTCAGTTAATTAATAATACTGAATTGCATTAATTGGATTTTCTTAGTACTAACGGTATCGGCCGTGAGCCATCATCTGGCACGAAAATCACGTACAACATTTCATTTTCATGAATACTGAAATATGTTGTCACTTCATATGAACAGGACGATTGCTGCCCTTGTAAACGTTATGAAGGAGTTTATTGCGTGTTACATGTGGAATAAAATATTCAACGATCTTTGTGTTTGAATATTCATGACAAATGATTTTCGTACAAGATGATAGTTTACGACTGAAACCGATAGTACTAATAAAATCCAGTTCAGTGTCGTGAGTTTTTTTGAAACGATATGGAAGACATACAGAATCCGGATCAAAATCTGATAGTACTTCGGAAGACATTCGATCAAATAAGGCAGAAGGAATGGATAACATTCCATCGTTATTTCTATAATCATCGGAAGAAGTGGTAACTAAAAGACTAGCCAAATTAGTTTGGAGAGACTATGGGTATGGAGAAAGACTATCAAACTTTGAAGAAAATATCATCCACACAATCCCGAAGATAGCAAGGGCAGGCAAATGAGAAATATCGCACAATCAACTTAACAGCTCAAATATCCGAACTGCCGCAAAATAATGTAGTGGAACCGAGATTTAAGAAAATCAAGAAACTTTCAAGGATTTGTCGACCTGGTAAACGCCTTACACAATGTAAAATGAGGGAAGATGTTCGAAAATCTCAGGAAAATAGGTCTAAGCTGTAGGGAAAGACGGGTAACAATGTAAACAATACGCCTACGCAAAAGAACCAAGAGGGAAGAATAAAAATGGAAGACCGAGAACGAAGTGCTAGGATAAGAAAATGTATAAGGCAGCTATGTAGTCTTTCGCCGCTACTATTCTATCTATACGTCGAACAAGAAATGACGGAGATAACAGAACAGCTCAGGAGTAGTATTAAAATTCGGAGTGAAAGGATAGCAACGATAAGATTCGCTGATTACACTACTATCCTCAATGACAGAACAGCAAGATCTCTTAAACGAAATTAACAGTCTTATGAGCACATACCATGGGTTGAAAGCAAACCGTAGAAAGATGAAAGTAACGAGGAGCAGCAGAAATGGTAACAGCGAGAAACATCAAAATTGAGGGCCACGAAGTAGAGGAAGTGGAGGGAGTCTGCTACCATGGAACCGAAATATCACATGAAAGGAGACACAAAGAGATCATAAAAAGCAGACTATCACAGGTAAAGACGAAGTTTCTGTCCAAAATATGTCTATTAGTATCAAACATTGGCCTTATTTTGAGGAAGAAATTTCTGAGAACCTACTCTCGAAGCACACTGTATGGAAGGTAATCATGGACTATAGAAAAACTGGAAAATACGAGAATCGAAGCGTTTCAGATGTGCAGAGGAGAAGGACGTTGAAAATTAGATGGACTGATAAGTAAAGTGGAGGTTCTCTACCGAATCGTCGAGGAGACAACCATGTGGAAAACGTTGACAACAAGAAAGGACAGCATGATACATATGCGTTAAGACACATGGTAGTCCACTTGGCGAAACATGTAGAGGGTAAAAACTGAAGGGGAAGACAGAATATATCAGAAAAATAACTGAGGACGTGCGATGCAAGTTCTACTCTCAGCCGGAGAGGTTGGCAGAGGAGAGGAATTCATGACGAGACTGTCCCCCATTATTTGTAACCAGGCAGTGACTTCCTCTCTTGGTTCATGTAAGAACTGGAACTTACGTACGTACGGTTCAGAGTTGATAAAGTTCACAAATTCGATTTCAAAATCTACTACATTTTTATGCAAACTAGCAGCCGTTTCAAGCCTAAAGACAGTATGCATGCCATTTCCTCCACGAAATTTCTCGAACCAGCTTCTATGTGCTTAAAAATCATGTTCGCTACCCTCGGTTTTTCCCCCGTTAAATCACCGTGCGAAAGTAAAGCCTTCTCGCATATTATCTCTAACAAGCTACTCAACACAAAATAATTTTAATTGGCATAGTAAGTAAGGTTCCAGTATCATTGTTTACAACGTTTATTGATTATTACAACAGCTGTTTCGGAAGATTTCTATTTTCAAGTACATGCATAAACAAAGATTGAGAGCTACAATGTGCTATAGTTCTATAGATATTTTAGACTTAAGTGTAGAATTTCGTGAATTATAGAGGTGTAACTGAAACCGCAGCCATTATTTTTACTAGCGCGAATTGCACAAACAACTATGCTGTAATTAATTTTTATATTTCTAAATTATTTAAGTAAGAAGGAGACTTAGGTCTACGTTGTCCTGTTGTATGTATAACATCTCGTGTGACTGTATCTAGTGACTGTTCTCGTTACATTTTTCGTGAAATTCAAAATGTCAATTTCATGTAGATTTTGTGCCATTTTATACAGTGCGGCGTAATATTTTGATGTAATATTGTATTTCGTGTAATATTTTGACAGTTCACACTATGTGTTTTATATTTACATTGTGACTGACTAGGTGCGGATGTCCCTGCGTTCTTTTTTTTCTTTTCTTCTTCTTCTTCTGTTTAACTGTTTTTCTTTTATTTTCTTGAAATTTTTGTGATTTTCGTATCTTTGGGTATATCAAGTATCTTTGGTTCTTAACTTACGTCAACGTTATTGTGACATATAAATAATATCTTACGTGACTGTTTTTGCTACATTTCAAGTGAAATTTAAGAAATTTCGGTGTCACGCTATTTCATGCTGTTAGGTTTCATACACCACGGAGCAACATTTTAGTATAAATTCGTAAAATATTTAGCGTAATTTATGACAGTTGACATCACAGATGCTTTATAATTACGGAAGAACCAGTGAGCTCAACACTGTTATGAACCGGTCGAATATAAGAACAGGCATTGGTCATAGATGACGATGTCTTTACGCATCTCTGACATGATCCACTCTTTCGCTTTCAATCTTTATCGACTAAGTCAATGAAGTTATCAATAATTTGTGTGTTTGAAGTCTGTGTGGTCATTAAGAATGTCCTGATATTTTTTGTGTGAATATATGTCTCAAGTTCTTGCAAAATATTCATTTCTAATCCTTTTGGTGTTTTGTGTAATATTGTTAGAGCGGCTCCGATGTTTTGTGCCTAGTGATTTTCGTTTTATAGATGTAGATAGAAACTTGATTTGTTGTTTTCACTGACTTACGGGTTCACGGGAGCGTGTGATGAAATTACGCCCTGTCTGACCAATGTGCAACTTATTGCAGTTGTCGCATGTGATTTTGTTAAGTTCTTGGTTCTGAGTAGTGGGAATTTCTGGTGGTTACGAAGTGCAGCTTCATTCTTAAATTGTTCTTAGTTGCGAAAAGTGAATTTAATTAAGGGGTTTTTGAAAAGTGTGTTAATTTTGTTCTAAATGTTACCTAAGTATACTGTGGGTGTGTATTTAAATTTAGTTTGTGTCCTGTTTTCTCTAACTAGGTGGATGTCTGTGTGTAGTGTGTCTTGTTTCCGTTTTGTTCGTTTGTTAAATAACTGGGTAACAGTGTTAGGGTCACAGTTGTTTTTGTAAGCTATACATTTCAGTATTTCAAGTTCTTTCTCGATTGCTTCTTTATTTAGAGGTAATTTTTTAAATCTATCGTTCATGGAGTTGAATATGCAAATTTATATGAAGTAGGATGACATGGTTCGGCATATATGATACAGTCGGTGGTGGTAGGCTTTCTATGTATTTTAAAGTTCTGTTCAGTCTTGTTTTTGCTAATAGTTAGGTATAAATAATTTATTGAATTATTAGATTCGATTTCAATAGTGAATCATCAAGAAACTAATTTTCCGGCGGTAGTTGGCAGAACATGACAATAACATTAAACAGGAAACGCTTCCTAATGTTAAAAATTATATTTATTTGGTCACAAGCTGAAAATAATTTCTCTGCTTCTTCTAACACTTGAGACCTTGCTTCATTAACACAATCTTTCTTTTATCCACATCAACCATCTTTAACACATGTGTTCTTTCATATAGAAAATTTTATAGGTTTCGTTACATCGACTGTTCGGAGAGATCAGGAACACTACCGCAATTCCCATATTTAGCAACTATTTTCTTTTTAGTTTCTGCTATAATACGCTTAGGGTTCTTCCTAATATCACTAACACTTGCCACATTCTGGGAGCGATGAGGATGATTAATTTAATGAAAAAATGATTCATGATCGACGCAGCGACAAAGTTTACAGCGAGTAAAAACCTATATAAAAATGATGCTGGTGCCAAACCACAAACATGGAGCAAAAGACATGTTTCTCCTATTATTTGCCGAAGCAATGTTCGCCGGTCCATCTGAGCTCTTTTCGAAATAATTTACGTATAACGATTAGTTACTGAAACCCCTCGAGCGTTTGCTGAAGGAAGGTAAGGCCGAGAAAATCCATGGTGTTTAAACGTCGTGATTTATAGGCTGCGAGAGATGTGGACCTTTATTATCTTGAATGATACAATCCTCTGCTCGGACCAATACCTACGCCACTGAATGATCATTATGATCTAAAACGGTTTCATGCTCCTTACCTTGTCTATGCTTTCAATGTAATCGTAGGACCTTCTGCAAACCTTGACGTAGCCATTGGAGAACATCAGAAGCTCAGTCGTACTTCGCAGATGCAAGAAGCAAGTTTGCATTGTACAATTCCCGTAATGTTCTCCATACGTAAACACTTTTCGTGGGAGTATGTGTAAAAGTTAACACAACAGAAGTATTACTAGTTCATTTGTCATTAGACAAGGTTTCGTGTTGCGCCATTGAGGCCTCGTAGTTGCACTCGCCTAGTTTCAAGAGGTTGGGCAACAGCAGTTACGTCTAGCAAGTTTAGTGCATGCAGTTTCCGTTATATTGTTTCAGTCGACACCGTTCTCCAAACGCTTGTGAATACCTCCTTTCGTTTTTCAGAAACACAATAAAAGGAAATCCTTGTACAGTTCACTTCTTTGCTAGTTAAAATACACTGTATGAAAAAAATAATGTCCTGGAAGAGGAAGCAAGGGAACGATACTTCAAAACTTCATGGTTTGAGAGGATCTGTGTAAATTTTACTCGATTTTCAATCACTGAAATAAAATCAAAGAAATTGGCAGTACGGGCCCACTTATTATTACATTGTCCCCTCTGTTCTGATTGTATGGACTGATTTGGTCGGGAGGAGTGCAGTAACTATGTTGTATCCTCTCTTGAAGCAAGCTTACCCACAACTGTTATAACTGGTCCTAGATATCATGGATACTGGCTCTTGGACAGGGTTGATGTTCGCGCTGGTGAAACATCTTCTGTCGGGGCAGATCAACATCATACGTCCACTTCATAGAGGGCACGTGCAGTGTCTGCGTACGAGCATTTCGCTGTTGAAAAATGACACCACGATACAGTCACACGAAAGATAACACATGAAGACACAGGTCGTCTGTGACGTACCGTTGTGCCGTCAGATCTCCCTCAATCTCTACGAGTCGTGACCCAAGGTCATACATGACGCCTCCCCACTGGGTCAAAAGAGATGTACAGGCCCTGTGGCGTGCGCCACATCAGGTGCCTCTACAGGTCTTACGAGTATCATCGGCCATCTCAGTCGGGGCGAGTTACCATTTTAGACGAGTGTAGGGTAAGGTCGGGTAAGAGTACGCATCTGGTAAGAGTTCGCAGTGGCATTTTCTCTGCATTGACAACACTGATCAATGAAAAACTACATTTAGTTGTTGCTTCTCTAGCGACGACATCACTTGCAGTCATGAAAAGCTCCGCGAGATTTATTGGTAATAGCAGGTAAATATGAGTTTTTGTTCCAAATATTGTAATCTTTAAGTTGTATATCGAAAGCAATAAACACTAATCTAGGTATGCACTAGAAAATTAAATTACTTGCCAAAAGGATCACCGTTCTGCGAGGAAAACCACGGCACGACAAACAGTGGTACGAAACAGTGACTATCATTTGTGATATTTGTTTGAACGGAGTGGCTCATCGGTTATGTATGCTGTAAGACAGCGGGAAAGAGTATGCGCGTATTTTTAATCCTCCAACCCCTCCCTCTTTGTTTCTGTTACTAATCCAGAAAGACCCATTTGGCAGACAGGTAGGAGTGGTTTGTTTCGAGCTGCATATTCTAGAGTAGTCGCAAAACAAATAGCTGAGAAATGTTTCAAGTCGACTGGAATATTCCCTTTCAATCCGCAAGTCTTCACAGCAGAAGACATTTCTCCATCAGAAATCACTGAGAGGACCGAGATTTCCAAAAACTGAAGAAGGCAAAGGAGTTTAACAGGGACCCATGGAAAAAATGCGGCTCCTCAGTGACAGATGTTTTGTCTGTGCAGTCATCAGGGAAAAAAAGAACGTGACGCAAATGAAGTTTAGAGTGAAGATGTGCGGACAGGAGTATGTCTATCCAGTATTTATTCGCTGCCAAAATACGATCAACCCACAAAAAAGAAGAAAATGGCAAAAATATCCGAACTCCTGTCTCGGACTCCGTACATAAATGCATTGTTAGAAAAACAAGATAAAACAGACAAAACCAAGAAAATACAAAATACAGGTACCAGTAGCAAACAACTCAGAATCTCTAGGCCTAATCTGGACTTCCGCACCATCATATTGAGGAATAACCAGGTCCAAATCCAAGGAGGGATTTAACGTTTTGAATTGCCCAGGGTGTGATGAAGCCTACAAGGAGTCTATTACGGAAGACTGGTACCATGAAGAATGCACGGATTATGAAGAACATGGTGAATTTTCTTGTTATTTATGTTAGTGCGTACTTTTTGACTACGAGCCGCATACTCTTACTAGACGAAGGAGCAGCGTCTTACGTATATTGATATTTAAGATTTTTTATTATAGCTAGGCAGCTGTAAATGATATATGTTGTTCCTAAATAAACCAGCAATAATTTGCTATAAGAAAAGTTTTTAACCTTCTTATCAACTAGATATGAGCGGCTAAATACAAAGTGCGTGCTCTTTACCGACTTTCCCCTAATTATTCTTAACTACGAAACTAAATATGCAGGCTCTCAATAATACACGACAAAGTTCAGGCCTTTAGTGGCACCTTTTTAATTAACATATGATTTTTCGTGAGCCCTGCAGGGAGCCGAGCGTTCGGGATGTATGGCGGGCAAGGCAGCTAGTGTGACGTCAAAAGTTCGATGCGGTGCCCCGTACTTCTCGTGGGCCCCGCTCGCCGCGCCATGACGTCAGAAGTGTCTCTTCAATAGATTGGAAGAACAGCACCTCTCCCCAGATCTGGGATAGTGTAGAGCCACGATTCATTGCCGAACGCGATGCGATGGCATTCGACAGCAGTCTATGCTTCCCATTCACTGTATCACTCCTAACACAGCCGTTGGTGATGCGATGTTAACGGCAGCAGCTATTCCCTAATCTGGCTGCTGCTGCTAGTAGTCTCCGAACAATGGTGCGGCATGGCACTGTATGTTGTCAAGAGTCCATTACTTGTTCTCGGATGGCAGGCGCAGAGGTGAAAGGGCAACCATGTGATTGGTACAAAATACGGCGATCCTCCCTTGTTGTAGTCAGTCGTGTCGACTGGAACCTTGACGAATATTCCTGCTCTCATGTTCCCACACAGTCGAACATTGGACCACTACCACATCTGAATGTCCCACAACTATGGATATTACACGATTCAAAAGCTGGCCAAATGGAGACCCACACTGAGGCCCCTTTCACTGTCAAGAGGTGATTACGCTATTCACACGATTATGCGATACCTCTGTCTTCTTCACAGTGATCACTCAATACCTGACGGTGTTTACATCCCTTATACGCCCTACCAGGCCTGTTAATAGCACCAAAGACGAGCAATATTGTTGCAGTCTGGTGGCCGTTCTACCTGTGGCAGACCTGCAACTCTATTCTTTTACATAACTGCGGATGGCGTGTACGCGCAAGAACTTACACTGACATCCGACCATTTGTTTTGGGTGCTTCACTTTTTTTCTGTCCGGCAGTATACTTTCCGACTAAATACACACCTGGAAATTGAAATAAGAACACCGTGAATTCATTGTCCCAGGAAGGGGAAACTTTATTGACACATTCCTGGGGTCAGATACATCACATGATCACACTGACAGAACCACAGGCACATAGACACAGGCAACAGAGCATGCACAATGTCGGCACTAGTACAGTGTATATCCACCTTTCGCAGCAATGCAGGCTGCTATTCTCCCATGGAGACGATCGTAGAGATGCTGGATGTAGTCCTGTGGAACGGCTTGCCATGCCATTTCCACCTGGCGCCTCAGTTGGGCCAGCGTTCGTGCTGGACGTGCAGACCGCGTGAGACGACGCTTCATCCAGTCCCAAACATGCTCAATGGGGGACAGATCCGGAGATCTTGCTGGCCAGGGTAGTTGACTTACACCTTCTAGAGCACGTTGGGTGGCACGGGATACATGCGGACGTGCATTGTCCTGTTGGAACAGCAAGTTCCCTTGCCAGTCTAGGAATGGTAGAACGATGGGTTCGATGACGGTTTGGATGTACCGTGCACTATTCAGTGTCCCCTCGACGATCACCAGAGGTGTACGGCCAGTGTAGGAGATCGCTCCCCACACCATGATGCTGGGTGTGGGCCCTGTGTGCCTCGGTCGTATGCAGTCCTGATTGTGGCGCTCACCTGCACGGTGCCAAACACGCATACGACCACCATTGGCACCAAGGCAGAAGCGACTCTCATCGCTGAAGACGACACGTCTCCATTCGTCCCTCCATTCACGCCAGTCGCGACACCACTGGAGGCGGGCTGCACGATGTTGGGGCGTGAGCGGAAGACGGCCTAACGGTGTGCGGGACCGTAGCCCAGCTTCATGGAGACGGTTGCGAATGGTCCTCGCCTATACCCCAGGAGCAACAGTGTCCCTAATTTGCAGGGAAGTGGCGGTGCGGTCCCCTACGGCACTGTGTAGGATCCTACGGTCTTGGCGTGCATCCGTGCGTCGCTGCGGTCCGGTCCCAGGTCGACGGGCACGTGCAACTTCCGCCGACCACTGGCGACAACATCGATGTACTGTGGAGACCTCACGCCCCACGTGTTGAGCAATTCGGCGGTACGTCCACCCGGCCTCCCGCATGCCCACTATACGCCCTCGCTCAAAGTCCGTCAACTGCACATACGGTTCACGTCCACGCTGTCGCGGCATGCTACCAGTGTTAAAGACTGCGATGGAGCTCCGTATGTCACGGCAAACTGGCTGACACTGACGGCGGCGGTGCACAAATGCTGCGCAGCTAGCGCCATTCGACGGCCAACACGGCGGTTCCTGGTGTGTCCGCTGTGCCGTGCGTGTGATCATTGCTTGTACAGCCCTCTTGCAGTGTCCGGAGCAAGTATGGTGGGTCTGACACACCGGTCTCAATGTGTTCTTTTTTCCATTTCCAGGAGTGTACATGCGATTTTGCATACGTTCGGCCAGATTCTGGAATGTTGTTTCCACTCTGATGTTGGTATCTCAGATACATGGTTTTTGGACTTATTAAACAGCACCTTAAGATAATTGAAATCGCTGTCCAAGATTTCTTTTGCCACCTGCTGTAAGGGAACATAAGAGATCGTTAGGCAATAATCAAGTGAATATCAGCTATAAGATATCAACTCCGTCAAATAATTAATTGTTTGATGTTCTGAACGACAGCTAGCACTGATTGTTGTGACTAAGCATAATCGTCGTTTTCGGTTGTTTTCCTGACGGCTGCGCGAAAGACCCCTTTTGTTTGTTTCAGTACATCTCTGCACACCCAAACAAATGATCAATGATCTCTTCTAGTTTCCGGCTCGTAAGAATATATCCAAAGTTCGTCTCCTGTTCTCTACGGATTCTGCACACCACTGGTCGAGTTGTCCGAGCGTTTCCTTAAGCCAACTAACATGAGGCCGGTTTATGAGCTGCAGTCAAATTGTCCAGAGTTCATCGCGGATCGATCTTTTTCACAGCTAGACTGAAGGTGCACGCAAAACTCAGTGTTTGACTGTCTTCGCTATTCCTAAAGATGATTATATCTCACTGTAAATGACATTCCGATCGTCTTAAATCATGCTGCGGGCGGCATCAGTTTTTTTGGTCAATCTCGACAAAATTCATCGTTGCCGTAAGGACGACCATGACGAAATTCTGCAACTCAAATGTAAACATGATTTTCTTACCGAGACTGACAAAAAAATTAAATGAAGCGGTTCAGGGCATTGTTTTTGAGCTAGACATTAGGAAAATCGCAAAAACTCATCCGATGAATACCTTCATGTGAAATTCCCATCTTTTTCACAATACTGTTTCTTTAAACACTGACTGTAAACAAACTACTCGGCCAATCTCGAAGCTGGTATTGTTTTAACAATAACGTACAGGTAAATTCTTTTTAACAATAATAAATAACAAATTCTAAAGCAATAGTAAATTTCGGAATTAGACTTTCACTCTGCAGCGGAGTATACGCTGATATGAAACTTTCTGGCAGATTAAAACTGTGAGCCAGACGTAGAGTCGAACTCATAATAGTCATCAGACGAAGGTCCCGAGTTCGAGTCTCGGTCTGGCACACAGCCAGGAAGTTTCAAGAGTGCACCGGTGTGCAAAACGTAAGGATGAAAGTAACTAGTGTAGGACGCGTCACGGCCAACTAACATAGCTTCATGAAACTTGGACCACACACTGAAAGAACTGCTACAGTATAGCAGAGATGGTAAGTTAAATACACAATGAGACGAACAGAAATCTGTAAACACTATTTAAGATGGCGCCTGGCCAATATAAATAGCGGGAGATGGGTGTTAATAGGGTGTGTGGGATCACCATAGACGGCTGTGCATGCTCTGCAACATGCTGCCACTCTGGTCACAATGTTGGTGGGGCGTCCCATCCCTGAATAGTGGTTGGTGCATGTGGACGTCCAACACATCCTACATGTACTCAATGGGATTTAAGTCGAGGGAACTGCAGGCCAGTCCAATCACCGAATATCCTCACATTCCAAGAGCTCCTCTTCTTGCGCTGTGTGATGCGGTTGCGCATTGTCATCCATAAAAATGAACTCAGGGCCGAATGCACCCCTCAAAAGACGCACTTGGGGAAGGATTATAGCGTTACAATAAAGTTGACCGGTGAGTATACAGCTATGGTCGCCAGTGTACCCTCTCGCCATATGAGAGTGCGTCTAGAATCACTATTCAAACGGAGTCTGCCGTCAACAGAGGAGAGCACCCGACACCCAACCCTAATTCTCTTAGGTCCAGTCCCTACGCTAGTGATATTATCGCAAATGGTGCCACTGACATTCTGAGGGAATAATTTTTATTTTCCCATAGCAGTCAAAGGAAATCACCACCACATGACCTAAAGCCGATTCATACAGCTAGATACAGTTTTCTTTCCTCCCTACAGGAACAGCATACTTATGCTTAAACTGTTCATCATGCCGAGAAAGAAAAGCTCACCACTGGGGCGTCAGCGTCGAACGGTGCCACTGGTGTACAGGTGTCAACGGAACACAACGTACTGGTCTTAGGGCAAAGAGACCACTTCCATCCACTCGCCGTGCTACTGTGGAGCGTGAAATTGCGTGCCTTGCAGTCCTGTTAAATGTGGTTGCAATTGGACCCGGTGTTTGACGTTGGTCCATTCTTCCCTGTTGCATAATGTAGAGGTCATCTGCTGCTGCAGTTGAGCGTGATCGACAAACTCCTTTCCTTCGGGCAACGGTGCCTGTGGTGCCACAAGCTCTCCATGCTGTGATCATAGGCTACACTCGTCACCCTTCGTCCACCTTCCATTTTTACCGACGTTTCTTCCCCTGTGGGATCATCCAGATGTTGCGTCCGGGCCATGCTGTGATGAACTCCACCACAATGCACCATAACTTGCCACTGATTGAGCACACTGTCTTTTCCCGTTCCTTCAACTACCTCGCTGTGCAGGGCCAACCGAATTAGGCGCTAAAGTCACTCTGACCGCAGGCCATGTGACTTTCAACTTTCTTTGCACAAGGGAAGACCTCTGGCACCATGTTCCCACATTTTCATTCATTTCCAGTGAGTAGTTATGATTTTATGTTACTTTATCGATCTTGTCCGTAAGTTTTGTCGAGTAGTGTACTCTACACTAAGGTAACGAAAATCATGGGATAGCGACATGCACACATACATATGGCGGTAGTATCGGGTACACAAGGTATAAAAGGGCAGTGCAAAGCGTACTTGTCATTTGAACTCAGGTGATTCGTGTGAAATGGCGTCCGACGTGATTGTGGTCGCTTGATGGGATTAACAGACTGCGAATGCGGAATGGTAGTTGGAGCTAGATGCATGGGACATTTCATTTCGGAATTCGTTACAGAATTCAAATCCCGAAATCCACAGTGTCAAGAGTGTGCTGAGAATACCGAATTTCAGGCCTTACCTCTCACTGCAGACAACTTAATGGCCTACGGCCTCCACTTAACGACCGAGAGCAGCGACGTTTGCGTAGAGTTGTCAGTGCTAACAGACAAGCAACACTCCGTGAAATAACCGCAGACATCACTATGGGACGTAAGACGAACGTATCAGTTAGGACAATGCGGCGAAATTTGGCGTTAATCGGCTATGGCAAGAGACGACCGACGCGAGTGCCTTTGCTAATAACACGATATCACGTACGCTAGATGACTGGAAAACCGTGGACTGATTAACTGAGTCCGATTTCAGTTGGTAACAGCTGATGTTAACGTTCGAGTGTGGTGCAGAACCACGAAAAGCTATGCACCTAAGTTATCAACAAGGTACTAGTAAGTAGGCTGTTTAGGTTTTTTTACTGCTAACGCCACATAGCGCTCTGTATGAAAATCACTGGCTGTGCCTTGTGCAGTCTGTGGCTGGTTGGCATTGTTGTAATACTCGCCATTGTAGTGTTGGGCAGCGGCAGCTGGATGTTAACAGCGCGTAGCGTTGCGCAGTTGGAGGTGAGCCGCCAGCAGTGGTGGACGTGGGGTTAGAGATGGCGGAGTTTTCCAATTTGTAAGAATTGATGTCATGAACTCATTATATATATATAATGACTATTAAGGTAAATATTTTGTTTGTTCTCTATTAAAATCTTTCATTTGCGAACTGTGCCTATCAGTAGTTAGTGCCTTCAGTAGTTTGAATCTTTTTAGTTGGCAGTAGTGGCGCTCGCTGTATTGCAGTAGTTCGAGTAACGAAGATTTTTGGTGAGGTAAGTGATTTGTGAAAGGTATAGGTTAATGTTAGTCAGGGCCATTCTTTTGTAGGGATTATTGAAATTCAGATTGCGTTGCGCTAAAAATATTGTGTGTCAGTTTAAGCACAGTCTTGTAAAATTTTTCTAAGGGGTGTCAGTTTAAGAACAGTCATGTATAAATTGTTCTAAGGGGACGTTTCATATGTCGACCCTCAGCCGAGGATACCTCACTGGAATCTTCTGATTTTTTCTTGTAGTTTGTGTAGTTAGTGTAGCCTTTGTTTATTGCTAGCGCGCAATTGTAGAGAGAATTTCCTCTGTAGTTGCAGTCTTTCACTGTTGTACAGTAAAACAGTTGTGGCATGCATGCAGATTTACACCAAGTATTTCGCAGTTGGGCTTGCAATTAACGAGATATTATTTTCAGTGTTATGTTAATGTGTTTTCTTATTTTTGCTCTTCAAATTGTTCTTTTCTGTGTTATCGTGTGAAATATTGTGACAATAATGCCGTGTGAAAAACGTAATACTAGGCTCCAAAGTAAACTGAGAAATGACAGTGAAGACGAAAGCAGTGTGTTAGCGCCACCATGTAATGAATTAACTAATGTTCAAAGTAGTAATTTGGTAGTTGTGCATAGGGAAATGGAGTGGGTTGCAAATAATGGTGTAGGCAGTGAAACAATTAGTGAACAGGGAAGCATTATCGATAGATCGGTCGGCAACAGCTCGCGTCAGGAATCCGAAATGACAGGACACAATCTTGCAAATACTGTAGATTCAGGTTTTTCTCAAATAAGTCAAGACACATTTTCTGTTTTTCAAACTGCGAATATTGCCGGTTCAAATGCATTGCCGAATAGCACTAAGGAACATGTTTCAGACACCAGTGCATTGTTATTACAATTAATGCAACAAATGGGACAAAAGCTTCAAAAGTTAGACACAATGGAACAAAAGCTTCAAAAGTTAGACACCACGCTTGAACAAACACGTGAAGATTTAACTAATGAGTTACATAACATTGAATCGAAATGTCAAAAAGTCTAATGACGTAAAAACACAATTTTGTGAGCATTTTCAACCTATTTTTTCGTAGCATGAAAATGCATTACCGAATCACGAAGCAGCCATAAAAGAACTGCAAACTGTTGTACATGAAAATCATGAGACCTTGCAAGCTAAAATTGACTCAGTTGCATCTACCGATTCAGTTAAGCAACTTGCAAAAACTCAGGATAACTTAAAGGACACAGTAGATACGATTTCAACACAAATGGACACTCTGAAACTTGGTTCAGAAAAACACAGAGGAAATAATTTCACTATCTGATAAAGTAGCCGAACTTTCAGATCAGTTCACTAACTTATCTACAAAGGTAGATGATGATCTGAATGACACAAAACCTGTAGCCTTCACTGACTCTGAAGAGAATGAACAAATTAGCAAATTCAAACAGAATGAAAATCAAATCGACACACAGTACAAAAGAGAAATGCGGGAAGTGCAAAATCAGTTGGCTCAAGTAATACAAGAATTACATATTTCAGAGGACACTCGCGCTCCAGTACGGGAAGAGGGACATAGAAATACAGAACAACCACAAAATAATAACACAGGAAACTTCGGAAATTTTGAAAGAAATTGGCAAGGTACACCGAATTTTGAGATGGAACCGCCGAAACGACGTAACAATGACCGACATGCGACTCGCCGACATGATGATTTTGACTATAAGCTATTCATTACTACACGTAAATTCAAAACATTTAAGATTTCTGGCAACGACATTCATCCACAAGCGTGGCTCCATCAATTCTCTCATTGTTTTCCTCCCAACTGGTCATTAGAGCACAGATTAGAATTTATGTGTGGCTACTTGGAGAAAGAACCAGCTGTAAGAATGCGATCGGTCATTCACGATTGTCACAGTGAAGGAGAATTTTATCATGCCTTCCTCTCTGCATATTGGTCTCAAGCTACACAAGACCGAGTAAAACATGGCATCATAATGATGAAACATTTCGAACAATCTGAATTTTTCAGTCTTGTGAAATATTTTGAAGACATGTTGCACAAGAATCAGTACCTGTCAAACCCATACAGCCCCTCACAACCCATCCGCATTTGCTTAATCAAATTACCGGAACATTTACGGCATATTATTTTGGCAGGACGTTGCAAAGACGACATTGAAGCTTTTCAGGGGCTCTTACAAGAATTAGAAATTGACACTGACAATCGCGGAACGCGAAAACAGGAACACATCAATTATAGGTCACATCAGTCGCAATTCCGCGATGAAAGAAATAATAACTGGACACGACAAGGCTATTCTCACAATACAAAGCGTGACCAAAACAGACACCACCCGTATGACAACCGTTGGCAGAGTAGTAATAATTACAGGGAAAGGTCGCCTCTCCGCGGTAATGACTATCACAGAGACAAGCAAAGAAACAGACAATATGGGAACCAAAACAATTATTATCAAGGGAGACAGAATAACGTCAGACGCAACGGTCCAGCGCGCAGTTACGATTCGGGGAGAAATTCTCCACCACTTAACCGACAAGAAAGAAACTACAGGAACTACCGACATGACGACAGACGATATAATCATAAAGACAGACCGGAATTTCATCAGAACCGGCGGGATTCAAACAGAGCTGGGCCCTCTCGGCAAGGTGAATTTGTAGAAGTTAGGTCTCCTAATCCCAATAACGGCGCGCGCCAACAAAGAGACAGACAATGACTCACACCGCAGGCAGCCGCGTGCGCCGGCTGGCTCAGAGAAAAAAAAACATAGACGCTAACCTTGAGAAAAATTCCAGTATTCTTTACCGATGTATACCGCATTATAATTGCTTTCAAGTTCAAACTCTGAGTACTATGAAGAGTAAAGGATTGCACCACACTTCACATGTAAAACCGTTTATTAAAAGATAATCTGCTTTTTAACTTTGCCTTTGGCATAAAACATTTCACTTCACATTTCTAGTATGCTTTGTCAGACTTAGAATCTGTTAACATGCAACAATGTTTGAAGTTAAATATCCAGTCAAGAACCAAGAGAACTTATTTAAACAGAAATTACGAATGTATTGTTATAGTGAACAGACGACACAGTGTTATTGTGTGTGTACATTCTTGCTTGTTAGTGGCACAATTACGTAACGACCATAAGGCTCACATACTTAAAACATTTACCAGTACTGCTAATGAGATTTTAATGCAACATTTTGGTTTACTTGAAAATACATTCTGGATTTAAAGTACTTTCTGTGAGATACCAGATGACACAGTGGTTAGTTTATGTGACAATTACACGATTTTATCACGACGCTACTAATGTGTGACACAATTTACTTTGTGCTTTAGCGGTGTATATGTTTTATGTCTGCATAGTTTTTCTGAATTCTTCTGGAAAAGAAAACATGTTTTAGTATTAACTTTTGTGGTATAGCTACAATGAGACAGCCTTTTCTGTAGCACAACAATACGTTACAGTACAGTACTTACTTCATCAAGGCAATAAGCGTAGTAACTACGATATCTATACGCAAAGTATTTCAGTTTTGTTTATCATGAGGTAAGTACATTGACTTCTGCAGAACTTAGCTTTCGGAGAACGATAACTACGACACTTCCACAGAGATTATCTTACAACAAGACGCACATTTTAGCGCTACAGTACACGTATTTGAGTGATTAATTTAGTACTTAAAACATTTATTTTTAAAGATATTTGAAGTACAATGATACAAAAGTTTTCCATGATACATTTCATTCCATTGCTGTAATCTGTAACACCTGAGGATATAATTACATTAATCCTCATGGGGGTACACGCTTACTTTGTGTACCATGTGTTTGGCAAGCACAAGGAGCCCTAGCTAATATGGTATTTGCTTATACAACTTGACACATCGTTACCATATTTCTCTAACACATAAATTACACAGCTATCTGATCACTTAACTGAGAGAAACAAAAATTTATTATACTACACCAGTGACAGATGTTTACGTAATTACACAGTTGGATAACTTCACACTTACGAAATTGTATTTTGTCTGTACTTTGTGAAATGTTCATATTTTTTCGGAACCATTGTGATACTATGAGAGGTTTGAATTATGTATTTGGTATGGGATCATGATTTTTAAAGTACGTTTGAGGCTGATGACACTTGACATGAGCAGAGAATTTTTTTAGGTTTTGAAATTATTGGAGGAAGCTACGACGGACGATTTTGAGAGTTGACTGAGGTGTTATGATGTTATTTTTACGATGACTATGTATATTATGGTGCTGAGGTATGTTTATGATCAATAAGCTGATGCTATATGAGGAATTTGATTATGCTACTTATTTGTTATGATGAAATATTGAAGAAGTGTCGACGAATATGTATATGTGTAATAAGGTAAGGAATAATGAGTAGTGGTTAGCGACTCTGGTTTGTGAAAAAGGATGTTGGAAACCGAGAATCGTACTTTAAGAGATATGAAATGTGTGTATATGCGTGAATGTATCACTATGCTGGCGAAAATTTTTTGACACTATTATATTTAAAAGATTTTGTTTCTACAGATGTGTAACGCAAATTCTTGATCTGTGAATTTTTTTATATGAGACTGCCACTATAGCGGGAACTGGTGTCGTAAATATTTCGGTAAGACAGTTAAGTGACCACATGCACGTAATGTGTTGTGGGCACCCAGCTGCCCGACAGCCACCTGGAAACAAGCCATTAGTGTGTGCCTTTCAGAGGCACAGGTGGATAAAAAAAAGGAGGCCATTATCCTCGCTATTGACATTCCTTTGTAGAAAGCACCGCAAATACGACACGCTCATTACTTGAAAACATTCTTACATCTGCACACCTGATTATGACAAGTGTCTTTCTACGAGAGTTGAGAGAACTTCTACTCACTTATGAAATGCCACATAGCTATTGAATGATGTTTTTATTCCTTACTTTGCATAATTGCTTATTTCATTTGATATCTGTTTTCCAGCTGTGTTACAGCATTGGTTTTATAAAATAAAATTAAACGCATTTGCTAATGTGAAAACTTTCTGTCAACAGATCTGTTAAATAATAATTTTATGATCCACATTTTTCAAAAAAAGGTGCACTTGGAAAGGAAAGAACAATAAGAAGGGACTAGTAACAGTAACTGCATATATAATTTTCTCTTTCAAGTACTTGGTAATTTATTTCATAGAATAAGTTTTTGTGGTGCACCACTTTAATTATATAGGCATTAAGATGTGAATAGACATTTCCCTTATCTGCATTGTTGTCTTTACTGTAATATTTTTTCTGCTTGAGCTATGTCTTGCTTAGATATAAGTTATTGCATTTGTTGCTGCTGTTTGCCAGGCATAGTGCTACTGAATTTGACTTTGTATTACTCTGTTAAGCCAGTTTTACTACGGATTTATTTTTCTTGTTTGCTGTGCATTGACTTATATTAGTTTTAATATTTCTGCTTGCTTTGCTTACTTGCATTTTTTGTCATTGCTGTTTGTATTAATTGTTTTGTGCTGCTGCATTGCCTCGTCCCTTAGTTTATCATCTGAGCTCAGTAGATTTAAGTTAGCTTAAGAGGGGGTAGCCTATATAAAAGAATGAGTTGCGGTGAATTGGAAGAAATGCACTGAGAGGTTATACGAAAAACGTACAGAAAGCAGGTATAGGTAGGATTCTCTTGGAAATAAATGATGAGGTAAGATACCGGAAAATAAATGATGAGGTAAGAAATATGTGAACATATAAATACAGGAAACACGTTTTGATAGCATTTTTTTGGTGGAAACAAATGTTGAAATAAGACGAAAGATCTAAGGAATGAAGTTTTGGGTTGGACTGCAGTACCAAATATTACACTGAAAACAAACCCTGCCCTTTCCTCTTGTGTTATCCCACTATGTGTTTGTGTACCCTTGTGTATTTGCTTTCTTCCTGTCTCTGTGTACTGTTTCATAGAATTTTTTCTCTTCTAATACTAAGCTACATTCACTATGATGAGGAATACTGTTATCCTCAAATATAATTTGCATTAATAACATTTATTTACGTCGTAAAGATGTTTACACATTATTTATTCTGTTTTGTTCTAATGCTCATGTGTGAAGTTGATGTTTCAAAAGTTATTCTGATCTCTTATGTATGTACTTATGTAATAAATTTTGTAACACTGATGTATTTGTTATTTCGATTCTTTTGTAAAGCCCCTATTACTACAAATGTTATCTGTATTGTTTAATGATGTATTTTGTACCTTTGTTATTGTATTCTTATGTTATAAAATTGTAATTGACACCAGTTGGTCAAATTAAGTAATTTGTAAGTTACATTTCACTGCATACGTTTCTGTTGGTCATAGTATGTGGACAATATGTGAGAAGTAGGGACTGATAGTGTTTGCACGTGTGTTAATAATTCAGCAAGGGACAGGAAAACAGCATTGCTGGTTCTAAGGACATTTCAAACAAATTCTTTGTGAGTGGACAAGTGGTGGTTCATGGACTTGCTATATTGTCCACAAGACTCTTTGATGGTGATTGTGCACCTGCACAGTCGCAACAGTTGGCTGCTAGCCATCTCTACAACGACTACAGTGGGTCTACACCTTTGATGGCTCACCAATACCATTATTTCTACAAGGACTGCAGTGGGTGTGCACCTCTGGTGGCCCACCAATACCATAATCTCTACCAGGACTACAGTGGGTCTGCTCTGTGATGACCTACCTACCAATGATCTTCATTTCGACTGACTCTGCTGTGGGTTTGCTCTGTTGTGGCCCATTACCTGTCAGCATGTCAAGAGTCAAGCACTGTCTTTCTGTTGGAAGGACAACACTACTTCGTCAAGACTGCATGGAAATCCACTACTTCCGTGTGCATTTTCTTTTACTGCTCAGACATTGAGCAAAAACACTACTATTTTACTGTGATGAACGATCAGGACTGTCTTTATGGACTGTGAGAAAATTTTAGCTTTTGACCAACATTGTATCAATAAGTGTTTGCATTTGATTTCTTTGTTATTGTAATTGTAATTATAATTATGAATTTTTTTTTCAAATCTGTATTGGCCAGTGCACAAAACAATTTGTAAAATTTTCTGTGGGAAGCATTGGGGCTATGTAAGTAGGCTGTTTAGGTTTTTTTATTGGTAACGCCAAATAGCGCTCTGTATGAAAATCACTGGCTGTGCCTTGTGTAGTCTGTGGCTGGTTGGCATTGTTGTAATACTCGCCATTGTAGTGTTGGGCAGCGACAGCTGGATGTAAACAGCGCGTAGCATTGAGCAGTTGGAGGTGAGTCGCCAGCAGTGGTGGACGTGGGGAGAGAGATGGCGGAGTTTTCAAATTTGTAAGAATTGATGTCATGAAGTCATATATATATATATAATATATATATATATATATATTATGACTATTAAGGTAAATATTTTGTTTGTTCTCTATTAAAATCTTTCATTTGCTAACTGTGCCTATCAGTAGTTAGTGCCTTCAGTAGTTTGAATCTTTTATTTAGTTGGCAGTAGTGGCGCTCTCTGTATTGCAGTAGTTCGAGTAGCGAAGATTTTTGGTGAGGTAAGTGATTTGGTGTGTTGGGGCTTATGGGCGCACAACATCGAGGTCATCAGCGCCCGTAAGTGATTTGTGAAAGGTATAGGTTAATGTTAGTCAGGGCCATTCTTTTGTAGGGATTATTGAAAGTCAGATTACGTTGCGCTAAAAATATTGTGTGTCAGTTTAAACACAGTCTTGTAAAATTTTTCTAAGTGGTGTCAGTTAAAGCACATTCGTGTATAATTGTTCTAAGGGGACGTTTCATACTGTGCAAGCTGGTGGTAACTCCATAATGGTATGGGCTGTGTTTTCTTGGAATGAACTGAGCATTGACTGGATGGAATTTGTATGGATGACAATGCGCCATGTCACCGCCCCACAATTGTTTGCGATTGGTTTGAAGAACATTCTGGATAAATCGAGTGAATGATTTGGACGTCGAGATCGCCCGACATGAAGCCCAACAAAATTTATGGGTCATAATCGAGAAATCAGTTCATGAACAAAATCCTGCACCGTCAACACTTTCGCAATTATGGGCGGCAATAGAGGCAGCATGGCTCAATATTTCTGGAGGGGGCCTCCAACAAGTTGAGTCCATGCCACGTCGAGTTGCTACACTACGCCAGGCAAATGGAGGTCCGACACAATATTAAGTGGGTATCGCATGACTTGTCTCTCCTCAGTGTAGATGCAGTCTAACTTCAGACTCTGTACGGTTGGTTTCTTAACATATGTTTACACAGGCAATGGAGACTGAATATTGGAGACAAAATAGGCAGTAAATACTGTCCTACAACGCTGCCCGCCACACGAAATGCAACCTCGTGTAGGCAACATTGCCGGCAACTGTTAGGCGCTAGTATTTGCGGAAATACATTTCCGAACAAGAAGTGTTTACACTGGCCGCACTATTTCCACAAAAATGGACGAAAGCGAGAGAGTGGAAGTGAGTCCGTCTCTCCTACTGTATAATTTTTTACGTAATCAGAATACTTTGGAAAATATAACTCGTGAATTGATACTGCACAAAACATACCCTTTCCAGAATTTTACCAGAATGTCAGAACGCGATTTTTAATAACTCGTACAAGCATCTTTACCGAGAACTACAGAAAGTAACACAGATCTGAGAGAGTATATACCAGTTACAATGCGACTGGGTATCACCCACAGGTTTTTAGCTGCTGGTAATCCGTACAGAAGTTTAATGTACCTCTAAAGTGCATTATTCATCAGTAAACACCTTAGTACCACAGGTAGGAGGACTGAAGGATTTTTATTAATATAGGTTTAAAATAAGAATCCGATTTTTATATTAATGTGTTATTTCTGTTCACCAGAACAGTGAAAGAATTATTAGTTTCTTAAATGCGACACATCTACGGCCAGGGCGACGGGCTGTAAAAAGGTAAGGTATACAAAGACCACAGTCTGCCTTTCGATCGTTGTGAAGTAGATGCCTATGAACATGTGGGCAAATGTGAAAGAGCTCTCAAAAATTTCTAATAATAAAAGTATACCTCCTTGCTGCAGATATTTGAATACATTACTTTCTACGCCCCATCGCTCTTGTCATAGATGAAATGATAGAATGGCATTATTGGCCGCTGGCGCCTGTGTTCCTATTCGACGCCTCTCTGGCGACTTGTGTGTCGATGAAGATGACAGGAAATGATGAGGACAATACAAACACCCAGTTCCTGAGAGAAGAACATCTTCCACCATACCGAGAAATGAACCAGGGCCACGAGATAGAGGTGTTCGCCGCTAAACCATGAGCTATGGACAATGCGCGTAGACGTATCGCATTTATGAAATTTTTGCCCACTTATCCTTTACTGTAGACAAGAAACAAGACAAGTGACTAACTTCGCGCTCGAACTTTCGAACAGAAGGGAAGGAATATTGTTACCGCTCTAATACGTGAGTGCAGCACTCTCGATGAGAGATAAAGGTCAGAGCGACAGGAAGCACTTACAGATTAGGTATGGCCCGACCATACGAAATATTTTCCATTCTGGTGAACAACATCCGACAATACATCGCCAACTACTTGCAACAGATTGATACATCACCAAAATTGACTGGCCATTGCAGCAGTGTTGACGGCAACATTTTGTGGTCACACATTGCCGTAAAACATTGCCCGTCCAAACGCATCTTTACGGTCCCTGCTAGCGTCCCCCCCCCCCCCTCTCCCACCGAGCGTCAAGTTATATTGCGCGAATAGCACTATCACATGTGACTAGCGCCAACTAGAGCTCATTTCTGAAAAACTTAAAGGGGGAACCCTTGCGTCAAGCTCACAACACACTTTTATCAAGTGATTAAATCCTTCTTAACATTCTCTTGTCACTGTCTGACAGTTTGTTCCTTCTACAATCGTGTTTACCAGATGATGCGACGCATATCAAATCGACAATTAGCGAGCCATAAAAACTTTCAAAAAAGTCAAGTACCTGGATCCACACACTACATGGCGATGCTCCTGTCGTGTTTTGCTTTTTGTGCACGCACCATTTCGTCAAGAAGTTGGCGAGAACAGCCTGGAGCACGCCCCCGTCTTTACTACGGTGGTTATCGGCAAATGTATTTTACCGGCTTCCTCGATTACGTTTGCGGGAAGCCATTCGTTCGTGTGATGCCCCCCTACACAAAGACCCTGCAACGGCGGGGTGGGTGCAGGGGGGATGCGCCATTGCTCCTCTTGGACGTATAGTTTCTATTGATTACAAAATTCGTATATATTTTTAGCAATTATTGTCTGTAATTCTACTAAACTTCACATTTAGAACGGCCGAGTAGAAACGGCAATAGTGTGCCTGTAGCAAGTACCCGAAAACCCCCTATTCAACTCCAGTTATTTAAAGAACTGAACTCTCGTGTATAGGAAAAGGGGGTTGGGTGTAAAACATGGTAAGTGACAGTTTAGTATTTTACAATGTCCTATTGTTTCTTCCTATTTGAATTAAATATTTGAACAATAAACAATTCCTGGTATAGTTACAAAATGGGAAAATTTTTTTAATTAGAAAAATTAAATGGTAGCTTCCACATTATTCATGGCCAGAAAATGTAGATACCATTTTATTCACAGTATTAAATGTATTCATTGGCGACTGGTGGATAATAATTTAAGGCAACATGCTAATGAGGAAATATAATACAATTAAATCTAATAGGTTTAAGACTTGAAAACACTAATCTCGGTATTAAAAGTTCACTTTCGCTGCTCTCCTCATTTGCTTTGAATTTTTCAGCTTGTTTTAACACATTGTAATAAGTGTAAAAAGCTTCCAGTATGTATTGGAAACAAGACAGAACACCATTGGATTTAGTTGCTTCAATGGGTCGAGGACCTTTGCGTAGAATTGGAAGAGAATATCTGAAGTCTTCGAGGAACTACACTGGACACCTCTTCGTCTTAGTTATATAGGATCCATTTACCACGGTATAAATTAAACACTTTCATTTTTTCAGGTTCCCGACTTCGAAGCTCCATCTCCACAAGATTTCTAATTCCAATTTTGCAGGTACATTCAGGGGTACATGTCGATACGATCTGCAAATGTATTGCAAATAGTAGTAAAGAAACAAATAGAACCATCAATCCTGGTGCTGAAGTTTTACTGCATCAACAGCGAAAATTCAGTAAGTGGTAAACTTCGTTTCCCTTCATTATTTTTTGGGGGTTGTCAGCGAGAAAAAGTTTCGACAAGATTTAGAATTATATGTAAAATTTGTTGGAAGTCATAAAAAGCTCTCATTCCCCTAAACTGGATGAATATCTAGTCTGGGTGATTAATTTTAATACTTTACTTACTGTTTTATACCCTTAACATAATATTTTACCTCTTAATGAGTAGGTTATGACAACATTTTAATTTTTTTTTTTTAATTCGGTCAGTGTTACATGAAACGAAACTCAGGCTTTTCTCCCCCTGGAAGCCGTTAGATAGGCACCCTGTAAGAGGTACTTTGCACCGGTTTAGCCGATCACTACTACAGATTACGTAAGTTTGATTTATTTGCCTGTCTCACTGTTCACGGTATATGGTGGCATTTTCTTGGCACAACAGCAGTTTCGACGCCGCCCTGCAGTCAACATGGATGCGCACTTTTACAGGAGTCGAAAAAAAAGAAAATCCCAATCTTTTCTCTATTGCTTCCTCGTACGTACTGTGCCAAAGAAGCCGTCCACTACTACGTTGATTCGATGGTAATTTCTAGCACATCATAAACATGGCTGTAATCTACCTGCCCCACACCCATCTCCGATTGGAACCATCCTCTTCCCTTGCTGCACAACGTAATATCAGCAGCATCCCACATTTATCTAAAAATTGTTGCAGATTGGTCCTGAGTTAAAGCTTAGCCAACAACCCGAAAAATGTACCTTTCAAAATCATTTTGTACAGTTTAAATTGTGCTCATGAACATTAAATATAGAAAGCGTGAAAATAAAAGAAGGCTACTACAATGATTCCTCCGTTTTCGAAGTTGTATCTCCTCCTAAATACGAGGGTGGTTTGAAAAGTTCTCAGAATCACCACGAGAGGTCAGCGCTAGCGCAACGAGTTGTTCACGTTATATTCATTGGACTGTTGCCTGTAAACACTGCTACTTCAGTTCTCTTGGAAGAGAGCTGTGGCGAAGACGTGGTTCTGTTGTTTTTCCCGCCTAATGATTTGTGAAGACCGAAAAAATTCGAGATTCGAGGTGTGTGTGTGTGTTTGAGGTTTACGGGCGCTAAACAGCGTGGTCATCAGCGCCCATCGAGATTCGAGCAGTGATTAAGTACTTTGTAAAGAAAGGGATGAAAGCAAATGACATTCATGCCGATTTCCATAATACACTGGGGGACTCTGCTCTTTCGTATTCAACTGTTGCCAAGTGGACAAATGAATTTAAATTTGGTCGGGAGAGCTTAGATGATGATCCGCGCAGTGGTCGGAAAAGATGCGTCACTACTCCAGAGATCATTGCAAAAGTGCACGAAATGGTCATGGAGGATCGCCGATTGAAAGTGCGTGAAATTGCTCACGCTTGCCAGATGTCATCTGAAAGGGTATATCACATTTTAATTGAAGAATCAGAATGAAAAAAATATCTGCAAGATGGGTGCCGTGATTCTTAAAGCGCTCCCGCACACATGTACGACACGTGGCAATGAATTGTTGCCACACCCGCCTTACACACTTTATATGGATCTGTCGACTTCCACTTCTTCCCAAAACTGAAAACTTTTGTTGGTGGACGACGATTCGCTTCAAACGAAGAATTGATAGCCGGAGTCGACAGCTATTTTGCAGGCCTGGAGGAAGCTCATTTTCGAGATGGGATCAAGGCACTGGAACATCGTTGGACCAAGAGCATTAATCTACAAGGACATTACTTTTGAAAAATGTTTCAGTGATGTAAGTACGCTTTTTTTCTATTTCGTTCCGAGAACTTTTCAAATCACTCTCGTAATACTAGCACAAATATGGTCGATGCATGAATAGAGTCGTAAACTCACTGAGTTTGCATTGTGGCCACCAGTTGGCGTTACGAGTGCAGTGCTTTGACAAAATGGCTACAAATCGAGAAAAAAGTTTGTGTGTGTTGGAATATGCGAGACGTTTACCTTTGACAACAGTGCAGTGTGCATTCAGAAGGATTTATTGATATCCAAAATTTAGGTGCAGTGGTTGTCTCTAAACAGAAAAGTAACGGTCGACCAGATGAAACTTTGAGAGGATGAAGGGAAGCTCCGTTCACAGCCCAAAAAATTCAATTATCCACCCAAGCCTCGAACTTGGAATACCGCAGCAAAGATTTTGCGACGGCAGTTACACTTGAAACCGTACCGTCTGCAACTCGTGCAACAATGAAAACTGGACGATTATGACTGGCGCCTTCAATTTTGCATCTCAACACAAGAAGCAGAAGCACTTGCGGGCGAACATTTCCCCTCCAAACTAATATTCAGTGACGAAGCAAACCTCCATTTTTCTGGAAAGGTTAATCGCCATAATGTGCTAATGCGGGACACTGAAAATACTCATGAAATTGTAGCGCGTGAACGAGATCAACTAAGGTTAATGTTTCCTGTGCCATTGTCACAGGTGAAGCTGAATGGGCTGTTTTTCTTCTGTGAAAACACTGTGATAGCTACCTCTTGCCTTGATATGTTTCAGCTGTGATTGTATCCGCAACTGACTATGGATTCCAAGAATTTGCTCTTCTAACAAGGCGGGACACCTGTCATTGGAGCATCGATGCTCGTTGCTATCTAAACGACGAACTTTCACATCGCTGGTTGGGCGTAGTTCCCGCCCCCCCTCCCCCCCCCCCCTCACCAGGTCGCGTGATCCAACACCTTGTGACTCTTTCCTTTGGGCGTACATTAAGGACAAACATGAAACATGGCTACCGCTTGGACGTGCATGGTGTGACGGGCTCTCAAAGAACATTTATAGTTAGTGAGTTAACGTTTCTATACATGCATCCAGCACATACTTTCGAAAATATAGCGCTTCGATAACGAATGGATTATTTATAGCAGCACGAGTAATTGTAACAAATCACCTTTTTAGACCGTTTCCGTTTTTCCCAAAATACAGCCAATAACATAAGTCTCCCAACTGCTTTATTTACGATTAAGCCTATGTGATCATTTCATTTCATATTCCACAAGTTATTACACGTAGATATTTGTATGTCAGGCTTTTACAGTGTGGATATGGTTTTTTAAAAGCTGGCGTTTGATTTGTTTCTACTTCTCGCCAGCAGGCGGATACACGCGATGGAATTGCAAGTCATTCAGCAGTTCCGTAACAGATAGCGCTACTTAGCATCGTCTAGCAACTACCAGCATGCCGGACAGAGTGAGAAACCATTAACTCTTCATTTAAATGTTTACTTAAAACCCGCAGAACGAGAAGTCATTCATAATTGATAGAAAATAAATGTGACTGTATTATTAGATGTTGTTACAAGATGATAGGAAATAGCCTATGTATTTTCACTGTTCGTCAGATTAAAATTTAGTAGCATTACTTATTTCAAACGTTGGTGTTCACTAACATGTCCATGGGTTTTCGTATCAACAGTACGGGACGTTCTTGTTATGAAACCCGCAACATGAATTCTGTAGTAAAAATGTAATAAGTAGTGGCAGTGATTAACTGATTGTGAACTATATTTCGGTGTGCTCTGTTCAAAAAACGCTCAAATGTGTGTGAAATTTTATGGAACTTAACTGCGAAGGTCATCAGTCCATAAGCCTACACACTACTTAACCTAAATTATTATAAGGACAAACACACACTCCCATGCCCGAGGGAGGACTCGAACCTCCGCCGGGATCAGCCGCACAGTCCATGACTGCAGCGCCCAAGACAGCTCGGCTAATCCAGCGCGGCGGTGTGCTCTGTCACGTGTGAGGTGTCATCGACAATTTGTCTTTCATTATGTTGTCGAGAGGGAACCTGTAAGTTGTCTAATATTGCTATCATTATCTTGTCACGCTGGTACTGCTGACTACCTCAAACTGCCATGGAAGCCATGTTCTTTCAGCAGCAAAACGCCTGGAGGCTTTGAAACATAACGAGAAGGTTGATCGAAACAGAAGTATTATGAAGAGACATATTTCGACTATCTGCTTCTTAGCACGGCGCAAGATCCACAGATTTTTTTAATAGAAAACCCTGCATTCTTCTCTCGTCTTTCTTTGGAAGATAAAGTCCTGGTGAAGGATCAAAAGCCGACGCCAAGTCCGTCAATTAAAAAATCTTATGGAAAATTTGTAATACGTTTCCAAACACAATGGCACAATTTAAAACTATGGTTAAGTGGCAGCGTTGTAAGGAAAAACCGTACATAAAAGATCATTTAGCATCCGATGGAGTATTTAAAGGCACTTCCTCTTACACAGAATGAATTCATAGCTTGCATTTACAGAACAAATTTCAAGTGAAATTAAAAACAGTCCTTTTATATCAGTACAAGCCAACAAAACAACGGATGTCTCAACTAGAAGTCAAATGAGTGTAACTTTTCATTTCGCAAATAAAGAGCTACGAGAAATAAGAAAGAGATTTGTAGAGTTTTACGACGTATCCATAAACTGGAGTGCGCAAGGCATAACCACTGTTTTGTTGCAAGTGCTATGCAGGGGGAATAGTGATAAAAACAAATTAGTGTCGCAATCATACGACCACAGTGAAACAGGTTTTATAGAACCTGTAAATGAGAAAAAGTTCTCAGGTTGTAGTAGACCAAACAATTTCCCAATACACGAAGTTGAAAAACAACTTAAAGTATATCATTTCTTTGACTGTGAAAAACTGAAAGAACTTAAGTTTATTTATAGCAGTGAGGATAAATCTCTATAGGCTCATGACGTCTTTAAATCCATTATAAACAATGGATTTAAAAAAAATCTTCTGTGAAATAACAGTTGTTGGTTCTTGCAATTCCAGCAACCGCAGCGTCTTGCGAAAGAAGCATGAGTACATTAAGACACGTTAAAACGTACCTTCGCGACACAATGACAAATAACAGTCTGTCAAACTTTGCGATTTCGGGTATAGGGAAGGGAACTGTGAAATCTTCAACAAACTGCAGGACTTCATATTTCATGTTATCAATGTTTACGCCCAGAAAAATGGCAGGAGGATAGAACAAATTTATAAGAAGATATAACGCTGGGTTACTGTGTTATATTTTTATTAATGTGTACTGGTTTGATATTTTTATGTATTTGTTTATAACAAATTCTGTAGTAGCTTCAATCCTAGTAGAAATATATAATTTAGTTACTTTTGCAGTGTTTCTATTTTACAAGCTGTTGTTTTAAGATTTTTTCTTTTTTCGAATCTGTAATTATCAGAGTACTCTACTAAATCTGCCTTGCTTCGCTATTGCTGAAGTGTATTGATAAAAGGAAGGACAATAAGTTATTTACAAACTGTGCACGCACAATCGCGGACTGGACAGGAGTGAAGCTGTTCAATGGAACCATTCCAGCATTTGTCCTAACTGATCTACAGAAACCCTAATTGGAATGGCCGGGCAGAAGTTTAAATTTAGCTACCGCTGAAAGCGAATCCAGCATTACGTCTGATGCTAGGTACGTCGATGCAGTACAGATGCCTCTTCCTATGCAACAGATAAAGTTATATTACCAAATCGAAAAATAATAATGAAACATAATTACCTTTTTTTGTTTGTCTGCAGTCGTGGTACATATTGACATCCGACGCTATAGTACCACAGCACGCATACAGAAGAGACAAAACAATATGGCGGAGCCGAATGATAAAGTGTAGTAACGTGCAGTAATTGCTTTTTAGCATTTTAAAGGGAACAACGTTCGAACAATCCCCTCCGAGTTGGTGGAACTGGATGTCAATACTGCACTGTCAAATAGGTCTAGCATGTAAGGCGTGCAGACGATTCCATGTGTTCAAAAAAGGCTGAATGACGAAGAACAAAGTGACAGACCATCTCTGAAGAAACGATGTGGCGTTCATGGCACTTCTTCATCTACATTTCATTGGTCTTGTTACGTTTTAACATTCAGTATAGGAAGATTCACGCCGCTGTAAAGTAGCGAGAAGCGCACACGTCATGTCATGCGATAGGTGGTCTCGGACTGTGAGAACGGTGAAGTGAGTAACAGCCGTACTAATCTAAATACAAATTTCAGTTAATGCCGATAATCATTGGTGGAAACAACGAACTAGCCACAGGTGCGCCCTGAGCTGGCAGGCGCCAAACTTAACGGTAACTCACCACTTGTCTGTGATCGTTTCCGGAGAAGGCAATACGTGTAAAATGTGATCTCAGGCTGAGAATGAATAATTTATTAAAGCTGCCTCAGATGACGTACTTGTGCAATTTTCTGTTAATGGCGCGGCAATTTTAGAATTATGTGGATGATTTTATTGTGACCTTTTCCGGTGCTCTAGAAATAATTAACATCCGGAAACTTTGAATGCTGATAGCAAGCTTGCTCTCAGACTCACTATGGTTCTATAAATAGATATAAAATAAAATTGCGTCCCAGTCCACTGTAATTTCATTTTTAATACCACTGAATTCTTTCCCATTTGCCACTATGTTATGCACAGTTTAGAGCATGGTCTACAGAGCCTGCATCCAACAGAAGAAACCAGTCGGGATGACGGCAGCGAGACAGCTTTACAAGACAAGAGGTAAGCAAGTTGCATTAATTTGTGTTAGAGAAAGTGAATGCGGACATTATTTACTGAAATCCACCGTGTTTGTTAATAGTGGAAGATCTTTCTGCTGGAAAGTGTTTTATTCAGGAGCCAACTTGTAGTGTTTCAGAGTTCGGTTAGTTTTAAAAGGGTACATCAAGCCTCCTATAAACATTACACTTGACGTCCCTGTCCGAGGATATGTAACTGATATGGCTGATCACATTTTGAACAAATGCATTTACAACCCTCATTTAAATATTACACTTGGAATCGCAAAAGAAGTCGCTGCCCTGGTGCTTTAGCACTGGCGCTTCACAATCGAGGCAATGATAGAAAAAGTGAATATCAGCCGTGGATCAGATTTCAGCATTTTGCACGCCGGATTTTGGTTGCTGACACCCATTCAAAAAGCCCGACGCCCAAGGCACGATGGACCAATGCTGGATGTGTCAGTATGACCTGTATACACAGTAACAAAGCAAGTAGTGGAAACATGTGGATTCACCATTGACGAAAAAGGCGAAAATGCAATTATCGGGTAAGGTGACGCCGTACGCTTTTTCTTTTTAGGTGGGGAGGGGGGGCTGCAACAGTGTGGTCCAACCTGATTATACTCAGGACGGCGGGAACTATTACAGCAGCAAACTAGCGGAATCTTCTGACGTTAAGGTGGCCACACACGTAACTGCATGCTTGACAAACAAGCATGCGCAAGCGTACTGCCCAAGTGCGCTTCAGTTTGTAGAGCATAAATTTGCACAAGAATCAGGACTGTACGAGCTGGTTGATGCTAGATCGAATTTCGATTATTCATGCCTGCGCAAGTGTTGAAGAATATGCATGCTTGAGCACTTGTACCAACAATATGGAGGTTTGTCTAGGCTTTCGTAAGTAATTTGAATTGATTTAATTTGTATTTCGACCTCTTAAATTACATTCAGCACAAAAATTGTACTATAATGTAGGCAAGTCAAATAGTACAGTTTGACATGCAGAAAAAGTGAAGAAAAACAGGAATACTGTGAGATAGTTTTCGTGACATTTCCAATGCGAATAGTTCATATAGGACTAATATTTTCGGTTCTTTAACAACTCTTTATTCCATATACCATGATTCCTTTTCTTTTCATAGCAAATGCAAAAAAAAGCTGCCTAAGCCAGCGCGCCGTCACCTTAGCTCTACATTTTCTGATAGAACAAACTGACCCTTGTACAAGCAAGCTAGAGCCGTGTGAAGGCTGGAGGAATTTGTGCAAGCTCACGCAAGTATGCTTGCGCATGCGTGCTCCTCAAGCATCAGTTACGCGTGGGATTTACAAAAGCTAAGCGTTGTGGGAGGCTGTCCAAAAGGGTGTTTTTCCCTCTCAACAACGTTCCAGCTCATTCTGCACAAGAGACAGCGACACGGTTGCTTCCTAGTGCTATCAAATGTCGCTTCTCCTCCTCTGTTCTCCTGACGTGGCATTCAATGACTTCTCTTTCCTCGATGAAGAATAACTGCTTGGTCGAATGGCTTTTGGGCGATTTTCGATGAATGGATTATATGGTTTTAAGTTACCAGACTACTACGATTTTAAGTCCCTCCATACTGGGCATGTCAGATACAGAGAAGAAAGCCATCCGGTTTTAAACCACAAACAATGAGGAGCAAAAGAAAACTCATAGGGCAGGCGTAAGAGATGGGGTAGACGTGTAATTTTCTAGGTGGGACGTTTCTGGGGTGCAATGTAATTCGAACAGCTGAAATACAGATTTCTATTATCGAGGTCTCTGTCAAGTCACCCACTGTTGGGAGAATATTGAAGGATGAATATATAGACAAGGTCTAATATATATGTGCAAAGTTAGCAAATAATCGGTGCAGAATTCGATTTCATCAATGATGTGTAAACATCAGTGGACGATAATATGATGAATTTATATAAAGGTGTAAAAAGCAACCTACAAATACATAACGGGAGATGACAAACTTTCCGTTTGAGAGCATTGCTGCACCGTAACGTCACTCCGACCTTGTTTTTCTGCAAACATTGAAGGTCGATATTTTCGATGTTACGATGTCTTTACTGAATGTCTGTTTTGCGAGGAAGGTTTTTATATATGAATCATTACAGTAACGATGAATGTATAATATATATTGTTATCTCCCCCGTATTTAATTGTCGTTTAGACTGACATCTCGCGACAATGATTGGAGCTACGAGTTGATCAGTCAGAGAGGTGGCGGGAAAAACAGTAAACATCTGCCGCAACTTCGGAGAGTGACGAATCTCGACTAGAATATATGGATATTCCCTGCCATATTTTTCTGCCAATATGTGAAAGCTAACCCAGGAACCACTGTAGGGATTTGGGTACGGTTTTCATTAACAGATATACTGATTTTTGTATATAGTTGATCACTGCTACGGCAGACAAGTAATCCAGTCGTGGATACTTACTGTACAGCCCCTGTGACGCTGTGGCAGGTCGCCAGTGTACGGATATTCCGAGAGCGGCGGCGCACGTATAGGAAGCCATAGTGTTTGTTGCTGACTTGGTCGGCTTCAGGAGTCGGGTGGCGTGTTCTGCCTAAGGCGTGGAGTGTAGCCAATTCACAGGTTAGCGCTAGCCGGCGCGCCGAATCTGTGGTGAAGCCAGCTCACGGACAGTGGACCATATCCTCATTCCCGTTGCACTGCCCTGCGATCGTTAAATTGTTGATGCTCTTGTATGTTTGGTCAATATGATCCGTTTCTCGAAGACAGAACAGCTACAATGTAGGAATCAACAATGGTTGCTCATCGTTCGTGATTAGTGAATCACAAACGATGAGCAATTCAGCTCGCTCGTACATCGGAAAGATTAGGAAATATCAAATGGCAGTGGTCTATTCATTACCGAAAAATAAGATCATCCAGGAGAAGTGAAAACAGACAATCAGAATGTAAAAAAAACATCAAAAGGCAGCTACAAATAGAAATGATAAATTATTGGGCGATGTCGTAAGACTGTTTCTGCACGAACGCTGAAAGTTTGCAAAGTTACGTTTGTTTTTGATTGAGTTGTATATTACCATGTTCATTCTCGTCACAACGTCCTTGCGGTCACCAATTCTTGTATTCATCATAATGCTCCCTATTTTGCTCATGATTATTTGTTGCTAAGACGTTAAGTATGTTTTCGAAACCATTCACACTTCGAGGGGACTCCTGAAATAACTTTTTCGAAATGGTATTCGGAGAAAGCATTTAACAGTATTTATTACGATGTTTCATACCTACCCAAGACTTTAAACGTGTACTTTCGCCAACAGATTGAAGTCACTACAAACTATTATTATGTGAGTGGGGCACCTATTTGAAATGAGACTCAAGTTTTCTTTGAATTATTCAGCAACTGAATTATCTGAGTCGGGGGTCGGTAAAAGAAACCAATTATTAATTTATTCCTGTTTTCAAGTATAACCTCCGCCCAAACGAACTCCCAGGAATTATCTAATTTCACTACGAGGTGAACTATCTCTAACAGCAACAAAACCACAATCACTAACGGTACTTAACATATCCTTACTGTATAACGTTAGGTTCTTTGTAAAAATTTCGCCTGAACTTATCTCTAGCTTTAGCCAGCTTTCGGTACCTATAATGATATGAGCTTCAATGCTTGGAGCTCTTTTTCTTTCCCAACATATTTCCTTCTATAATATTGCCTATTGCTATGTCTACTCTCGCCCTGTGTTTTCCTGCACTTTGAGACTGTAGCTCTTTCTGTACTTTCCCGAGACCCTCTAACCTAAGAGATCCTCTGTCATCTGAAGCTCGAATTTTTACGCAAATCGAGGAGGAGGTGAGAAGACCAAGAATATTTTATGCAGAAGGCTTTGTTTTGTTGCCATGCGCGAGTAATCCATCGAAATGGAAGCTGTCGATTTAGGTACTGTAGGATACTGGTATGCCGGTGGAATGGAGGTGCTCGCTAGTGTAATCCCGAGTATCCACCTCCGCTGTGACTGGTGACATTAACCAGTGTTTCAAAAGTCCAGGCACACATAATGTGCTATAATTGCCTCGATGAAGCAAAATGAACGAAACACACTTTAATGTTAAACACTTACATTATTCTAAGCGTTTTTTATATTTACTAACAACCCTACCTCATACTTTTCTAAGGTAGTTTCAGTTTCTGAAATAAGTAGCCTGCTTAGGTAGTTCGTCCTTCCACTTCGGGCTATTGTTTCGTAATTACATGACGAATTGATACTTAGAATACGTTTCATTACATTCCTTTAAGTTTGTATCAGTTTTACAGTAGTATTTTTGACAGTTTAAAGTAATTATGTCAACTGATTTTTACATCTTATTGAACAAAACATTAAGATTACGATATCACATTTTGTCTTCAACATTTTGTTACACCTTAAGGCGTACGCCATTTTCAAAGGATCTAGAATAAAATCGTTACATATGAGAAACATGTGATGGCAAAATAATAGTAAATACATCATGACTAGCGAATTAAAATCAGCAGTTAACAAATATATGACACCCAAAGTCTTATGGTTCACTGAATAGCGAAAGTGAGTGTGTCCAACACATACTGATACATAATCTCTCCTCTGTCTTAATGTCGTCAGATATAAATGCAAACTGATTAAAATGGACTCACGAAAGGATTGAGAAAAGAAGTGCGACAGGCGGCACTTAATGCAAGGCGAGGATGATGTGTAATGGCACTACAAAAGTAATTTAAATTTTGCGATCATTGTAAAATATTGAATAACAGAAGTTCAAATATCAAATATGTAGTAACATAAACTCGTTGCTTCAAGTTGCAATGGTAAAACTACATGTTGCAAACTATATGGCACTTGGGTATAATGATGTCTGTATCATTAGTCAAAAGAGCGTTAAAAAATGAGAAAAATACTCATTTAAGTACAAAATATAGATAGCAAGGAAACAATACACAGATACGGATAATGATCAAGCATAATCAGTGTTGTATACCAAGAAGAAAAAACAAAAGTTACAATTCTGAAGCTGTATTTGGCGTGTGAGTAATGATTGTATTGTCATGGGATCAACCAGCTGTTGGCTAATAATGACATATGACCATTATAATGGGAATACACATTTCAATAAAATCTGTTTACACATCGCATAAACGAAAAAATAAAAAACAGCCTCCTTGCGATTCCGTAAAATAACAGAATGCTGAGGACATGAGTAGTAGAGTATTAATCAACTGTACAAGGAGCATTACATAACCATTGTTTACATACCAGCATTAGAGAAATAATAAAAACAAAAGAGGAAAAATCTGTAATCTTATGATCGAGTCAGTAAGCTGCTCAAAGCTGAACTAGCTTTAAAAATGGTCATCTTACGTACTAGTCAACAGCATCTTCGCTACAAAATAAATGGATCCTATGGACCCAATATTTTTATTCTTCTTGTGGAAATAAGTTTTGGTCGTGTATTATGTGCGAAGAAATGCGCTTTTGTTATTTGTTGATGCATAAGACACTGTGTGTCATATCTGATAGTGGTACTTTTTATTTGTTTGTCTTGATGTTTCCACTACTATTGATGTCATCACATGTTTCTGATGTATACCCATTTTATTGCAGATCCTTCGAAACTGGCGTAACGCTGAAATGAGTATAGTGTAACTATGTCAATAAAAGCTGTGCGCAAGACAAAAGTGTTAGGGTGCAACTAAATGACCGCGACATTTCACAAGGCCTTTATGCAACATATCACTTTAAGATTATATTGTCTTTTTGCAAACCTTATATACTGTGTTATCTGTTTATCATAACCTGAAACTGGCAATGAAAGAAATACGCATGCCAACATATGCAATATCCCTTTTCCATCGTGAAAGAAACACTTGTCCTTTAGGGACGTCTAAAACATATTTACTGATGGGCTTATACTTTCGGTATCAATGACAGCATAGAGTGCCTCGAAGCCCGCTAGCTAAGCATGGTGTCTCTTATTCTTGTGCATTCTTTTCTAGTTTGAACTAACTGCCAACTTCTGTCAAATGCGCTGGCATTTGAACTGGCACATGTTGGTGACTAGTTTGTGCATTTATGGTATACTGTGTTTCTGCTGCTGCTGCTGCTAATGATGATGGTTAAACATGGGATCATTGAATATAAATGAAGAACGTATTAATCAATCACCATGAGTTCTGGCAAGTTCTCACCCTTTTTGATAAAGGTCGTAATATCTTCACAAATTTTCGTTCCTACTTACGGAAGCGTTAAGTCGAAATTTGTACAAGACGTAGTTTTTACAAGATACACTACATCCTCTCCCTTACATTCTTCATACAGGGTGTTTCAAAAATGACCGGTATATTTGAAACGGCAATACAAACTAAACGAGCAGCGATAGAAATACGCCATTTGTTGCAATATGCTTGGGACAACAGTACATTTTCAGGCAGACAAACTTTCGAAATTACAGTAGTTACAACTGTCAACAACAGATGGCGCTACGGTCTGGGAAACTCTATAGTACGATATTTTCCACATATCCACCATGCGTAGCAATAATGTGGCGTAGTCTCTGAATGAAATTACCCGAAACCTTTGACAACGTGTCTGGCGGAATGGCTTCACATGCAGATGAGATGTACTGCTTCAGCTGTTCAATTGTTTCTGGATTCTGGCGGTACACCTGGTCTTTCAAGTGTCCCCACAGAGAGAAGTCACAAGGGTTCATGTCTGGCGAATAGGGAGGCCAATCCACGCCGCCTCCTGTATGTTTTGGATAGCCCAAAGCAATCACACGATCATCGAAATATTCATTCAGGAAATTAAAGACGTCGGCCGTGCGATGTGGCTGGGCACCATCTTGCATGAACCACGAGGTGTTCGCAGTGTCGTCTAAGGCAGTTTGTACCGCCACAAATTCACGAAGAATGTTCAGATAGCATGATGCAGTAATCGTTTCGGAACTGAAAAATGGGCCAATGATTCCTTTGGAAGAAATGGCGGCCCAGACCAGTACTTTTTGAGGATGCAGGGACGATGGGACTGCAACATGGGGCTTTTCGGTTCCCCATATGAGCCAGTTCTGTTTATTGACGAAGCCGTCGAGGTAAAAATAAGCTTCGTCAGTAAACCAAATGCTGCCCACATGCATATCGCCGTCATCAATCCTGTGCACTATATCGTTAGCGAATGTCTCTCGTGCAGCAATGGTAGCGGCGCTGAGGAGTTGCCGCGTTTGAATTTTGTATGGGTAGAGGTGTAAACTCTGGCGCATGAGACGATACGTGGACGTTGGCGTCATTTGGACCGCAGCTGCAACACGGCGAACGGAAACCCGAGGCCGCTGTTGGATCACCTGCTGCACTGGCTGCGCGTTGCCCTCTGTGGTTGCCGTACGCGGTCGCCCTACCTTTCCAGCATGTTCATCCGTCACGTTCCCAGTCCGTTGAATTTTTTCAAACTGATCCTTTATTGTATCGCTTTTCGGTCATTTGGTTACATTAAACCTCCGTTGAAAACTTCGTCTTGTTGCAACAACACTGTGTTCTAGGCGGTGGAATTCCAACACCAGAAAATCCTCTGTTCTAAGGAATAAACCATGTTGTCCACAGCACACTTGCACGTTGTGAACAGCACACGCTTACAGCAGAAAGACGACGTACAGAATGGCGCACCCACAGACTGCGTTGTCTTCTATATCTTTCACATCACTTGCAGCACCATCTGTTGTTGAAAATTGTAACTACTGTAATTTCGAAAGTTTGTCCGCCTGAAAAAGTACTGTTGTCCCAAGCATATTGCAACAAACGGTGTATTTCTATCGCTGCTCGTTTAGTTTTTATTGCCGTTTCGAATATACCGGTCATTTTTGAAACACCCTGTAAGAAGCGAGGTTGAAGGTTGCGACTGTCTGCTAGATCTAACGCTGCCTATGTGCACAGTGGGAACTCGCTTTATCGATTGCATCTCAAATCGCAACTGGGGTCTCAATGTCTTTTTCATCTATTGCGAAATAGCTCGTACTGCTTAAGGATGGACACGACAACCAAACTGTTCTCCGAACCGCCGTGCAGACACATGTAACTGTGTACACGGTATAGGGTACCACATGGTTCCATGCGAAAAGAGCCAGCAGAAGCTGCACATTAAGTAGCGTATGGTACAGGCAGATGGCTGGGAGCAGTACGTATACTCACAAACAAGACAAACAGATATGAAGATGCTAATGCATAGCAGGCGTTCTTTTCAATCATCATCTTTCATACTTCCCCGCTAAGAAAAGCTCAATATCAGTATTGCTGAAGACATCGAAAAGTACTGCTTGAGGTTGTCATCTGTTCTGTGAATTATTTTATTTCGCACGAGGTGAGTAATGAACAGGTTCGGGATCGGATAGCCAATCACTCCAATTTCTTCCGACAGTTACAAACGTTTTACAGTAAAGAGCTGCAATTTCGAAGAGACACTGTTCCAAAGCCACGGCGAATGGAGTACACTGGTGTCCAGAATTAAAACAACAAACGAAAATTTTGCAAAGTTGCGTTTATTTTGCCACAAAACATTATAAACAGGCGACAGTAAAGTAGAAAGAATGTAAATAATACAGAACGTAGACAACTGCAATATGCACAGAGGTAGACAAACATGTTCTTCGTTTTTTTTCCATTTTGTCGGATTTGCACGGACATTCTGACAGCTGTTAATGTGCTCAGTACGGAGTATGACCACCTCTAGCAACAATACATGCCTGACAACGGCGGGGCATGCTGTAAATGATTTCATCAGTCTGTTAGGCAATAACGCCCATTTTTCCTGCAGAGCTGTTCGCAAGTCTTTGAGAGTGCTCTATGGGATTCAGATCGGGAGAGCGAGCAGGATGGAAACATCAACCACCTGTGCACTATGAGGACGAGCCTTATCGTCCGTCAGTACGGAGTCTGGGCCCACCGCTCCTCGCACCAACCGCACATGAGGTCCCAAGATCTAGTCACGATATCTGACACCAGTTAAATCTTGCTCATTCACCCATACAATTTCATGAAGAGGTGTTCGATTGGTCAACATGATACCTACCCACGCCATTAGGGATCCTCCTAGATAACGGTACCGAGCGAGGTGGCGCAGTGGTTAGCACTGGACTCGCATTCGGGAGGACGACGGTTCAAACCCGTCTCCGGCCATTGCCATTGATTCAGGTTTTCTGTGATTTCCCTAAATCGTTTCAGGCAAATGCCGAGACGGTTTCTTTGAAAGGGCACCGCCGATTTCCTTCTCCATCCTATCCTAATCCGAGCTTGTGGTCGGTCTCCATTGACCTCCTCCTCCCCCTCGTCTCGATGCCGGTCTGTTTTCACGACGTCTTCATGCACCAGTCACATAATCTGCCACCATATACAGCCGTACAAACGCCTTTAGACCACATTTCTCCCGCTCGCCCTCAGTTGTGTGTTTTATTTCTTCACTTTGTAAGTGTCCTTTAATAACTATGTGTGTACTGTTTTTCGAATCACACCTGTAGTACGAATTGAATTCGATATCTGAGGCGCACTGAGGACAGGGTATGGGGTACGTACTTCCAAGCCACACATCAGGGAACACGGTTCCACCTCTCCACAAAGTGTGTTTTTATCTTGAGCTCTGTCCGTGAAAAAATTGTGATTTTCAGTTGAAACGATCCAGTTACACACTTGTTTTTTTTTAGTCCCTGAGTAAATATTTATTTTAAATGTAAAAAAGAGACGATACTGAATCTTAAATATTGCTGAATGGTGGAAGAAAGCCAACAAGTGGGAAAAATTTTACTAACAATTTAACAAATTGTTGCATGTTTACTGTAAAGGACGTCCGAGAAGCCACTCAGCTTTGCGTTCTGGAAAATGAAGTACAGTCGGTGGCAGAATTTGCTCGGTTTCTCGTCTTTTCGATATACTGAACGTCACAGTTTTACTGTATCACACAGCATAACATGGAAGAAGACTTAAGTGTGACCAACGTACTGACTACAGGAGTGAAGTAGAAAAACTATCCGAGCTTTATTAGATTGTTTTAGACCATTTGGGAGATTAATTTAATTTACGTATTATGTTTAGTCGTATTGTTCAGTAAACTAACGAAAAAACGCTATTTAGTGTGCACCATACTAATGTCGCCAACGGCCTTGCGACAGTGGTAACACCGGTTCCCGTCCGCTCACCGCTATGGGGCTTGGCTAGTAGTTGCACGGTCTGCCGAGTGCTGTTAGCACGCGGAATGCCCTCAGCCCTTGTCAGGCCCACTGAAGAGCTACCTGACTTAGCAGGAGCGGCTCTGGTCACGAAATCTAACAACAGCCGGGAGAGTAGTTTGCTGACCACATGCCCCTCCATATCCGCATCTAGTGACGCCTATCGGCCCTGGATGACACGGCGCTCGGTCGGTACCGTTGGGCCTTCTGAGGCCTCTTAAGGCGGAGTTTTTTAGTGCTGATACAAATAACTTAAAACTTATCATGACAAAGTTACGAAAAAAGTCTCTTAATAAAACGAAGTACACCAGATCGTCGTATAGTAGCAAAATGCTACGCACTGTCAGCCTCAAAACGGTCTGTGACTATGTTCAGTGTACAGCTATACTGAAATAGCGGTACAGAACTCCTCAAAAGCATATACATTTAGTAGTAAGGGTAGATATCTAACAAATTCAGTTCAAAAATCATTCAGTGGCACAATTAAGTCAGTATAGTTGACAGAAGCAGAAAATGCATGTGCTAACAGGTGTGTAATTCAGCAAGTTTTTCATCTTTAGATCTAGAAGGTACAATATCATGGTAGCAACAAAACTTATGTGGGAGAAGTTGTCTTAGGATTTCTTTACGGACTGTCGATCTGCCTGCTAGTGGCTCTTTCACAGAAGAGGTAAAAATCTCATCTCTAGCGAGATTAGAAGCGAAAACTAGCGCACTCTTCCGCTGGATGGGCGAACACTAACACTTTACCGCTAAGCTAGCATAGACTTGCGTTAAACAGCTCTACCTTTTTGTCCCATTGGCCGGCCACGGTGGCCGAGCGGTTCTAGGCGCTACAGTCTGTAGCCGCGCGACCGATACGGCTGCAGGTTCGAATCCTGCCTCGGGCATGGATGTGTGTAATGCCCTTAGGTTAGTTAGGTTAAAGTAGTTCTAAGTTCTAGGGGACAGATGACTTCAGAAGTTAAGTCCCATAGTTCTCAGAGCCATTTGAACCATTTCTTTTATCCCATTTATGGGTAACACGGAAAATTCGCAATGTGAATGGCGAAGGAAGCTGCAGTTTCTGTTGAAACGAGGTTCCTGCAACTCAAAAGCATATATTTGCTACCTATATATCATCATTTAGCATCTTTTTTCACAGTAACGAGAAAATATCGAGTGAACAGGATAGTTCTGCCAACTATTCCAGGAAGTAAATCGACCCTTCACGTAACTGCCAAATGTTCTCCGTTACATTAGCGACAAGCAGAATACCTAAGTTTGCTCAGCCGATGTGTCTGATGTACTGGGAATCTCACGCTTCGAAAACGAGGCAGTGCCGGCTGCCACTGCATTGACTGGAAGCAGAAATACCTATAGGCCATTGAGTTTTACTTTTATTTCTGTAATAATGATTTGGGTCTAAATTGTACTTACGAATAATATCCAGATGCATTCTTACTCTAACACCGTAAATTAAGAACAATGGGAATTATTTGAGTAGGCCTCCTCTTCAGTAACTGTTGTATTTTTATCTGTTTTAAACGAACTGCAAACTTAAACTCATTCACTACATGCGATTTGCTTTTTTGTCATCGTCAGACACTTAACATTATGAGTAAAGATCATTATTTTTATTGTTACATACCTGAAAACAGTTTTCCTTCTAAATGCTTTCATTGGCACCATCTCTAACATATGACACAAGTGAAAAGGCAGCAAATCATCTACAAAGAAACTTCATAAGCCGTGAATAACATACGATCTCTAATCAGAAAAACAAACTGTGCGAGATGATCGACAAATAGGGGTCAAAAGCCGTGGGAAAAAAGTGAATAAGTGCAGTTTAAGTTAGATTCCAGCTTCCAGTAACATGAAATGAGAAGCAGTTGGGATGAGAACGTGGAACAAGGAACAAAAAGTGCTAACAGTAATGTCTTGAATATGTGGTCCTTAAGGGAAACTCTCATGTAGTCTAGAAAAACGAAACAGATGTGAAGTAACATCTCGTAACAATCACAACGTAACTGCTCGTGAAGCTTTGTCAGTAAGTGCGTGATGAAAGACTTTTCATTTTCTGACAACTTGAGACAAAGAGAAACCACAATAACAGAAAGTGGTTACTCTGAGTGAAGGACTGAATTTCTATCCAGTTCCTTGCCTTAATGCATTTCGCTCGTAGCTTTCTTCCCAGTTGATTTACACTAACGACGCCTCTGGGCTATCAGAATGTTCATATGAGAATTATCGAAGTGCAAGTTTTAAAACAGGCTGCTACATGAAATACTATGGCATGTGCAGCCGAATGCAGTTGCTCATCGGCTCTTGCGTAACTAAAAAGTGAGTCACATAAAAAGAGCAAAAACTATAGACATGAAGGGACACGACACCTCATTCTTGACAATGAGGAATAGCCTGAAAAATTAGAACATTGGTAATACAAAGAATTTAGTCGAAATGACTTGACATAAAACATTTCGAGAGCAAATCTAATTAGTTGCTTCTGCAAGTATTCCCGTTTTGAAATCGCCCCTATACAGATAACAAACCGCAAATGTGTGTCACTGAAGATCACTTCACGTCGTTTCGATTCTTTCTTCGGTAGTTCGGGGCTGCAGTTGGGAGTGTCCGCCACCCGATACCATCTTCATCGCAGTCCTAGTGTGAAGCAGAATGCCGTCTCACTATTCGATAAAACTACAGGTAAACCATTATAGGAAAAAATAATTGTTGGATCTGGTCACATCATTTTAATACTATGCTGCTTAAGTACAGAGGTTTGCATGAGTACATAAATATCTTTGAGTTTCATGGAAATAATGCATATCTTCGAGCTTTCCGCCTGTTCAATTGGAAGTTACGTTATTTTTGACTGCATATCTTCGAACATGGCATCATTTTTACTGCACCGATAGTGGCTGGAGAGGATGGGAGGGGAGGCAGGGGTGGGGTTACAGAGCACAACTGGGCTAGTTCCACCAACTCTGATTTTTAAATGTATTTAGGTCTTTATTTGTTTATTTATTTATTTATTGACATTTCATTCTGGTTGGCTGACGCCGTGATTGGTTGGAGAGGAAACCAGCTGGTGTGGCCGAGCGGTTCTAGGCGCTACAGTCTGGAACCACGCGACTGCTACGGTCGCAGGTTCGAGTCCTGCCTCGGGCAGTTAGGTTTAAGTAGTTCTAAGTTCTAGGGGACTGATGGGGACTGATGACCTCCGCAGTTAAGTCCCATAGCGCTCAGAGCCATTTGGTGAGGAAGGGGGGTGACTTGACATCATTGATAAGGTTGATGAAGTCACTGACGAGATTGCTCCTGTATGTAGGCAATCCGAACTGTAAACTTCCACTTGTCAAGGTCAAGTGGTCGCCGTATTGGATTGTGACCAGTGGTACCACATACAAAACCGGATTAAAGTGCGCAGTGCGCTGGACAGTACATGGCCATACTATTCCCGATTCTGTCTTGCACTCCATCCCTAATAACATCGTCGCTGACGAGACATTAAACCATAGTCTTCCTATTCTTCGGATTTAAGTAAGAGAAGGCGTATCCCGTGTAGTAGCACAATGCAGGAAAGCAATGTAGTGTGCAACTGTACCATCACGTTGATTTACTTCAACTGCACAGCTTTATTGAGAAGGATGTAATTAGTGTCGCCTGTTTACGGCAAATTACATGATAGATAACATCAGGATTGACTCTACACTAGTGACAAGAGACAACGGTAGACCCACTGTGGTCTTTCAAGGAAATGCCTGTATGATGTGTCAGCCAGACGAATGTTTGGATAGTTTTTTCAAATGGATCACGCGCGGTGCTTGTTCCATGCTTTTTACTTGAACTAGTTTTCTGCCGCTGATGATCGTGGCAACCCTTCCTTTCTTCACAAGTCGAGACAAGAGTCTGAGGTCTTGAATTGGGAAATGACCAAAACCATTATGAGTAATCGGGGTGCTGCTTCATGTACAGAAGCCACAAAACATACGGTGTTCAAAGCATATAAACGATTTAGGAAACACTGTGAGCAGCCGTCTTAGGTTGTTTACTAGACTATCGTCTAGTAAAGACATCAGAACATCAAAAAAACTGCAAAACGATTAGAAAAGATATTCGTACGGTGTAAAAATTTGCAGTTGACCCTGTATAATCAAAAGTGTGTCATTCACATGAGTGCTAAAAGGAATCCGTTAAACTTCGGTTACACGATAAATCAGTCAAATCTTAAGGCCATAAATTCGACCAAATTCCTAGGAATTACAATTACGAACAGCTTAGCACACGGAGGGCCCGTGCTACGACCTGCTGTGTCCGACCAGCCTCCAGTCGCCCTAGTATTCTACCCCTCACAACGTCATCAATATTCGTTCTTTGAGTCATTTTCAACACACAGTCACCACCATTAGCACGTCTGAAAACGTCTGCACACTTACTCGCTGCACCGTACTCTGACATGCATCAACACACCTCTGCGTATATGGACTGCTGCCAGCGCCACCGTGCGACGATCGCAGGTCAAATGCACCACATGGTCATACCCCGAGGTGATTTAAATCCTCAAACCTCCCACCAGATCATTGTTCACCATGTATCAGCATTATCATTAATTTATGAGCATGGGTGTAGTTCCCAGCTGTCTTCCTGTTTGTGACTACTACCATAGGTGCCATGGAAGAGCAGGTAAATATCCCCTGTAGTATATTATTGCCCCAAATGGTCTGAGCCCATGGAGCGGAGCATATTTGGGGCTGCCGTCCGCCAACGTGACAGCGTATGCGGACACGATAATCGGCCTGGTGTAGGAAGAAAAGTGATTCATCCTACCAGGCGACCCGTTTCTATTGCACCAAGGCCCAATCTCGATGCCCGCTGCAGTCGTAATTGACGATTTCATTGGATTAACATGGAGACAGGTAGGGGTCGTCCTAGCACGGCAGCATATTCAACAATGTGCACTGATAGGTGTGCTCTGAAACAATTGTGGCTGCACCAGTGCTTTACTCTGTCGTCAGACCTGCAACAGATCAACTATGCTGCTTTGCAGAGCGACAAGCCTCCATCCTAAACGTTGTGTGATGAGGAGTGCCTTGTCGCCCACTTGTGGTTTCACTGCACTTTAACCAAACTCCACAGATGCTCAAGAACAGATCACCAGCTTCGTCGTTTGCGGCGGGCCACATCAGTCGGCCCTCTGTCAAAGTAGCTTCTGTCAGCGGTTTTCATTATTTGAGGCCCGTATCGTGGCTAGAATGGTTTCTCATTCGTCCATGATCCACTTGTACAGGGCGGTCTGAAACAGCTGGGAAGTGTGTACGGATGTTTCAGGGTAGGTTTTGCTGAGAAATAACTGACAAGAAAATGCTTCGACTTAATTAGTACTGAAGTTAGCCAATCAGCCCGTTGCGCGTGCTAACTCAAGCGGCCCGCCAGATACAGTGCCAGTTGTTCTCATAGCGTAGATGATAGCGCACGAGACTGGTCAGCTTTTGGATCGGATTCGATTCTTGATACTGCCCTTTGCCCAATTTTTGTATCGTCCTCTTGCTCGGTTTTAGGGAAATATACACTCCTGGAAATGGAAAAAAGAACACATTGACACCGGTGTGTCAGACCCACTATACTTGCTCCGGACACTGCGAGAGGGCTGTACAAGCAATGATCACACGCACGGCACAGCGGACACACCAGGAACCGCGGTGTTGGCCGTCGAATGGCGCTAGCTGCGCAGCATTTGTGCACCGCCGCCGTCAGTGTCAGCCAGTTTGCCGTGGCAAACGGAGCTCCATCGCAGTCTTTAACACTGGTAGCATGCCGCGACAGCGTGGACGTGAACCGTATGTGCAGTTGACGGACTTTGAGCGAGGGCGTATAGTGGGCATGCGGGAGGCCGGGTGGACGTACCGCCGAATTGCTCAACACGTGGGGCGTGAGGTCTCCACAGTACATCGATGTTGTCGCCAGTGGTCGGCGGAAGGTGCACATGCCCGTCGACCTGGGACCGGACCGCAGCGACGCACGGATGCACGCCAAGACCGTAGGATCCTACGCAGTGCCGTAGGGGACCGCACCGCCACTTCCCAGCAAATTAGGGACACTGTTGCTCCTGGGGTATCGGCGAGGACCATTCGCAACCGTCTCCATGAAGCTGGGCTACGGTCCCGCACACCGTTAGGCCGTCTTACGCTCACGCCCCAACATCGTGCAGCCCGCCTCCAGTGGTGTCGCGACAGGCGTGAATGGAGGGACGAATGGAGACGTGTCGTCTTCAGCGATGAGAGTCGCTTCTGCCTTGGTGCCAATGATGGTCGTATGCGTGTTTGGCGCCGTGCAGGTGAGCGCCACAATCAGGACTGCATACGACCGAGGCACACTGGGCCAACACCCGGCATCATGGTGTGGGGAGCGATCTCCTACACTGGCCGTACACCTCTGGTGATCGTCGAGGGGACACTGAATAGTGCACGGTACATCCAAACCGTCATCGAACAGATCGTTCTACCATTCCTAGACCGGCAAGGTAACTTGCTGTTCCAACAGGACAATGCACGTCCGCATGTATCCCGTGCCACCCAACGTGCTCTAGAAGGTGTAAGTCAACTACCCTGGCCAGCAAGATCTCCGGATCTGTCCCCCATTGAGCATGTTTGGGACTGGATGAAGCGTCGTCTCACGCGGTCTGCACGTCCAGCACGAACGCTGGTCCAACTGAGGTGCCAGGTGGAAATGGCATGGCAAGCCGTTCCACAGGACTACATCCAGCATCTCTACGATCGTCTCCATGGGAGAATAGCAGCCTGCATTGCTGCGAAAGGTGGATATACACTGTACTAGTGCCGACATTGTGCATGCTCTGTTGCCTGTGTCTATGTGCCTGTGGTTCTGTCAGTGTGATCATGTGATGTATCTGACCCCAGGAATGTGTCAATAAAGTTTCCCCTTCCTGGGACAATGAATTCACGGTGTTCTTATTTCAATTTCCAGGATTGTACGAAGGCCACGTTTGTTGACATCATCTCTGGGGGGCCACTTGAATTTGTGCGCGCACCGGCATGGTAGGCCAAACATGCCAGTGTAGCCGAGAGCGCTAACGCACTGCTTCCTGGACTCGGGTAGGCGCGGCTGTCCCGGATCGAATCCGCCCAGCGGATTAACGACGAGAGCCGGTGTGCCGGCCAGCCTGGATGTGGTTTTTAGGCGGTTTTCCACATCTGGCGAGGTGAATACCGGGATGGTCCGCATGTTCCGCCTCAGTTATACGGCTCGCAGACATCTGAACACATTCGCACTATTCCATGGATTACACTCGACACAGACAGCTGGGGTACACTAATTCCGTCCCAGGGGGGTACGGGGTGGCGGCAGGAAGGGCATCCGGCCACCCCTTAAACATTAACATGCCAAATCCGATTAACGATGCTGACCCTGCGGGACAATGCTCAAGCGATAGATAGATACTGGCATGGTAGGCTAATTTCAATGCTAATTAACTAGAAAACTGCGCAATGTATAGAATTTTTTCCTTAACAATTATTTCTTAGCACAATCTACTCTGTAACACCCTAACAAGCTTTCCAGACTATTTGTGACCACCCTGTATACTATATGAAGATGGTATCTGTTCTCCATCTTCATACAGTTAAGGCTAACCGGTCACTGACCTCCTTCTTCTGTGCTGGATGCACACGCATGCCCGAACTCTTCCGGGACTCGGTAAGATTGTCTGCCTCGAGTAATGAGTGTAGTGGGCAGGGGCATTACGAATGTAGTGTGTGGACAGTAAGTTGGGAATGTGGGTCTCACGGGGAGCGAGCAAGGCATAAATCCCTGCAGTCGCACTATCCTTTGTGCCTTCGGTGACTCAGGTGGATAGAGCGTCTGCCGTGTAAACAGGAGATCCGAGTTCGACTCCCGCTCAAGGCACACATTTTCAACTGTCCCCTGTCGACAGCTTAGGGTCTTGATTTAATTATCATTGCACCATGTACACTTTCCTTATCGTGTCGCGTCACATACGCACACCGTCGCCAGGCGGCATTTAGTTTCGTGGTGAGCAGTGGTCGTAGTGTTTCCACTCATTACCGAGCTAGGTGGCGCAATGGTTAGCACGCTGGACTCGCATTCGGGAGGACGACGGTTCCAATCCGCGTCCTGCCATCCTAATTTGGGTTTAATGTGATTTCATCAAATCGCTTCAGGCAAATGCTGAGATGATTCGTTTGAAAGCGCACTATGGGACTTAACTTCTGAGGTCATCAGTCCCCTAGAACTTAGAACTACTTAAACCTAACTAACCTAAGTACATCACACACATCCATGCCCGAGGCAGGATTCGAACCTGCGACCGTAGCGGTCGCGCGGTTCCAGACTGTAGCGCCTAGAACCGCTCTGCTACTCCGGCCGGCAATTGAGGAATGTGGCATTCAGACTGCTCCTTAAGAGTATATTTATTCCCCAATGAAGGTTGGTATAGGTAATCCGCTGCAGTTCAAAAGGAATAATAATTTGTATAATTACAATACCAGAAGGAAAAATGACATTCGTCATTCCATATTAAGGTTGTCTTTAACACAAAAAAGGATGCACAATGCTGTAACTGAAACTGTAAAATGTCTGACAACCAGTACTGTAAAATTTTAAAATAAACTGAAAATGTTTCTTCTTGAGAACTCCTATTCTTTAGAGGAATTTCTGTTATTGTATTATGTAAAAGATGGTGGGTTGAAATTACTGACTCACATACGTATGTCTTCCTTTGCTTTTCTTATATTTAAAGAAAGAAGGAAAGAAAGAAAGAAAGAAAGAAAGAACTTGTAAACGATCAGCACGTAAGCATTTTTACAGAATAATTTGTGATGGCGGTATTAAACGACTGTCCACATCATTACGGTTCGACGTGCAAATGATCAACGGAACATGAAACTAACACTACAAAGGGCTGCGCTGAAGAACCGAGAAGTTACAAGAAGGATAAGTAGTGGCTCCGGATAAGAAAGCCGACGTTAATCGTCGCGAGACAAATATGATAGCCGCATGCACCTCCAGTACTAACATCAAACACATCAGTGGTCATCGCTCTAGGATGCTAGAGCGACGGAGTTGCGATGATGCAGCCAGTCTGTGTGATGTTTTGCATAGCCTTCTGATAGCTGTTATCACCTCTGCAACTACACTCCTGGAAATGGAAAAAAGAACACATTGACACCGGTGTGTCAGACCCACCATACTTGCTCCGGACACTGCGAGAGGGCTGTACAAGCAACGATCACACGCACGGCACAGCGGACACACCAGGAACCGCGGTGTTGGCCGACGAATGGCGCTAGCTGCGCAGCATTTGTGCACCGCCGCCGTCAGTGTCAGCCAGTTTGCCGTGGTATACGGAGCTCCCATCACAGTCTTTAACACTGGTAGCATGCCGCGACAGCGTGGACGTGAACCGTCTGTGCAGTTGACGGACTTTAAGCGAGGGCGTATAGTGGGCATACGGGAGGCCGGGAGGACGCACCGCCGAATTGCTCAACACGTGGGGCGTGAGGTCTCCACAGTACATCGATGTTGTCGCCAGTGGTCGGCGGAAGGTGCACGTGCCCGTCGACCTGGGACCGGACCGCAGCGACGCACGGATGCACGCCAAGACCGTAGGATCATAGGCAGTGCCGTAGGGGACCCACCGCCACTTCCCAGCAAATTAGGGACACTGTTGCTACTGGGGTATCGGCGAGGACCATTCGCAAACGTCTCCATGAAGCTGGGCTACGGTCCCGCACACCGTTAGGCCGTCTTCCGCTCACGCCCCAACATCGTGCAGCCTGCCTCCAGTGGTGTCGCGACAGGCGTGAATGGAGGGACGAATGGAGACGTGTCGTCTTCAGCGATTAGAGTCGCTTCTGCCTTGGTGCCAATGATGGTCGTATGCGTGTTTGGCGCCGTGCAGGTGAGCGCTACAATCAGGACTGCATACGACCGATGCACACAGGGCCAACACCCGGCATCATGGTGTGGGGAGCGATCTCCTACACTGGCCGTACACCTCTGGTGATTGTCGAGGGGACACTGAATAGTGCACGGTACATCCAAACCGTCATCGAACCCATCGTTCTACCATTCCTAGACCGGCAAGGGAACTTGCTGTTCCAACAGGACAATGCACGTCCGCATGTATCCCGTGCCACCCAACGTGCTCTAGAAGGTGTAAGTCAACTACCCTGGACAGCAAGATCTCCGGATCTGTCCCCCATTGAGCATGGCAAGCCGTTCCACAGGACTACATCCAGCATCTCTACGATCGTCTCCATGGGAGAATAGCAGCCTGCATTGCTGCGAAAGGTGGATATACACTGTACTAGTGCCGACATTGTGCATGCTCTGTTGCCTGTGTCTATGTGCCTGTGGTTCTGTCAGTGTGATCATGTGATGTATCTGACCCCAGGAATGTGTCAATAAAGTTTCCCCTTCCTGGGACAATGAATTCACGGTGTTCTTATTTCAATTTCCAGGAGTGTATTATCAGCCGTTATGCCAGAGACTAGCGTGGTACAAAGAGTGAAATCCTATATCAAACTTCAAGACCAGCCACACACTCGGCACGTGAATATTGAGAACAACACGGATGTCCCACATTACATTCCTCAACATCGACCAAATGGAGGTGGTTTGCAGTTGCACTCTTACAGGCTATTGCGAAGCACGAAAAATGCATACCTGTATCGCGTGGATAACTGTGATAAATGGTTTTGCAGTGTAGTGTTGTGTTTGCGTTGTTACAGGTGGCTAAGAAATGTGTGTTCTGGTCTTTACTGCTGGTGCAGCCCTCTACGCTATACTTCCCTTCACAAGCATCTGAGTAACTACTGCAAACTACATTCATTTGACTCTGTTACTGCCTCCCTCTAGAATTTTAACCCCCACATTTCGTTCTATTAGGAAATTAGGAAATTGACGGTTCGTTGATGCTTCATGTGCGCCGTCAAACAGTTCCTTAGCGTTGGACCACCATTTTTTCCCTGTTTGACTCAGTACCTTCTTATTAGTTATTCTATTTCCCCATCTAGTCATAAGCATTTTTCTATAGCAAAGCATTTCAGAAACTTCTGTTCTGTACTAGTCAGAACCACTAATCGTCGTCGTTTGACTTCTGTTTAAGGCTCCACTCCAGACAAATATCTTCAGAAAAGTCTTCCTAACACTCGAATTCATGAGTATATTCGACGTTAACAAATGTCTAGTATTCAGAACCGCTTCTTTTAGTGTTGACAGCTTGCATTTTATATCCCCTGTTCTTCGGCTCTCGCTTTATTTTGCTGCCCACAAAGCATAACTCATCGACTGTTTTCAGTGTTTCGTCAGTAACCGTAATTCCGATTCTTTAAAGAATCGAACGCCCATCTCATGGTTTATGATGTCATATCTAATGAACTATGTGCTGCACAATTATATAACCTTGTAGCTACATTCAATAGTATTTAAGGATAGTGTCCGCAAAATTAGTTGGAAACAGAGTTTGTAGAAAATAAGTAATAAATTAAAACATCATACCTGATGCTGAAGTTTTAGTGTATGAACATCAAAAATGTAGTAAGCGATAAAGTTTTTCGTTTCAGTGGTGACCAGTTATGTGCTAATGTACTACATCACTTTTTAAATAATGCACTAAAATTATGCCACTTCTCTTCAAATGTCAGCTGGAAACCAAACTAAAATTATACCATTTCTATTCGAATGCAAACCAGAAGGAGCACTAAAATAATTGTATTTCTCTTCGAATATGTGCTGGTATGCAAATAAAACCGACGAAAACATGTTTTATTGTGCTCTCTCCATGGTAACTACAAACCAGTACCAAGTGCTGAAATAGTCTTAAGCCGCGCTACGATCAATTCAGAGAAAGAATGTAGCTGTCTGTTTTCGACTGCACATCCTCTGATGTGAGATGATAACTTCGAGCGCTATGAGTGTTACATTGCTCACAGCAACAGGTCAGTATTTTCTTTTTCTTGCGTGTAACCTACATCTACATTTATACTTCGCAAGCCTCCCAGCGGTGTGTGGCGGAGGACACTTTACGTGCCACTGTCATTACTTCCCTTTCCCGTCCCAGTCGCGTATGGTTCGCGGGAAGAACGACTGCCAGAAAGTCTCCGTGCTCTAATTTTACATTCGTGATCTCCTCGGGAGGTATAAGTAGGGGGAAGCAATATATTCGACACCTCATCCAGAAACGCACCCTCTCGGAACCTGGACAGCAAGCTACACAGCAATGCAGAGCGCCTCTCTCGCAGAGTCTGCCACTTGAGTTTGCTGAACATCTCCGTAACACTATCACGCTTACCAAATAACCCTGTGACGAAACGCGCCGCTCTTCTTTGGATCTTCTCTATCTCCTCTGTCAACCCGACCTGGTACGCATCCCATACTGATGAGCAATACGCAAGTATAAGTCCAACGAGTGTTTTGTAAGCCACCTTACCAACAATTAATTTTATATGATCATTCCACTTCAAATCGTTCCTTACGCATACTCCCAGGTATTTTACAGAAGTAACTGCTACCAGTGTTTGTTCCGCTATCATATAATCATACAACAAAGGATCCTTCTTTCTATATATTCGCAATACATTACATTTGTCTATGTTAAGGGTCAGTTGCCACTGCCTGCACCAAGTGCCTATCCGATGCATTTCGCTGCAATTTTCTAACGCTGCAACTTCTCTGTATACTACAGCATCCGCGAAAAGCCGCATGGAAAATTCCGACACTATCTACTAGGTCAGCGTAAAGTGTGAGGGATTGTAGAGGAGCAGTTGATGCAACGGCGTCGTCACCAAGTGATCACGGTGCCCAACTGGCAATTCACCAGCACAGGTTTAATTCCCACTGCTACCATACTTTTTCTTCCATTTTATTTTATTCCTAACAACGCTAACAATCAATTAAAAAGTTTAAACGTGTTTGAACAGTCCAATTTCAATACGTAAAATTACTGTATTAAATTTAGTTCCAATAGCTACCCTTCGTATGTCAGAAGATTGGTGACGGAGGTAAAAAACGAGTCTAAAAGGAAATTTAGTATGAAAGTGTTTCTGTAGATCTGCTAAAAATGTCTTGTTCCGGTAGCTCTTTGAAGGATAAAGCGAGACTTAAAGAGTTAGGTATACCTGCTCCAAGTGTAAATGTAACAAGAGGGCATAGAACGAGGCTCACTGAACTGCTTAAACTATGTGAGTAGATGCAGGTAGATGCCCATTTCAAGACCCTAGAATATTTCGTCTGGGTGGGCTGTAGCAAAAGGTAACCTGTAGAGCCGGCCGGAGTGTGCGTGCGATTCTGGGCGCTACAGTCGCAAGTTCGAATCCTGCCTCGGGCATGGATGTGTGTGATGTCCTCAGGTTAGTTAGGTTCAATTAGTTCTAAGTTCTAGGCGACTGATGACCTCAGAAGTTGAATCGCATAGTGCTCAGAGCCATTTGAACCATTTAACCTGTAGAGGATTAGGGATTGAGCAGCAGTTTACATACTGGCTCGGTAGTGCACTGGTCAAGTGTACTCACTCGTGGTTCGTTGGCTCGGATTTGATCCCCGCTTCAACCATAATTCTTTTTGTTTTCATTTTCTTGTATTCCTCACAACGTTAAACAATTAGTTATAAAATTTAAATCCATTTAAACTGTTCAGTTTACTTATGCAAAATAATATATTCAATTTAGTTAAGATTACTAGCCTTGCAAGTCGAAAGGCAATAGGCCACCACATTGCAGCATACTGGTAAAATTTTGCACGAGCCGTCACTGTTTCCTTTCATTATTTTGTTGGGGTGTCAGCGAGACAAAGTTTCAAAAGGGCTTCAAGTTATGTGTAAAGTTTGCTGGTAGTCACTAATAGCTCTCATTTCAAGTTCTGAATGATTATAGTCTGGGTAATTTGCGCGCGGGGTCGTTAACGCTGCTTTAAGAGATATACACCGTCTCTAACTTTTACACAAGAATTATTTATCACATATTTCACAACCTTTGATTTATTTTCGTTTCGCCAGCCGGGGTGGCAGAGTGGTTCTAGGCGCTACAGTCTGAAGCCGGGGGACTGCTACCGGTCGCAGGTTCGAATCCTGCCTCGGGCATGGATGTGTGTGATGTCCTTAGGTTAGTTAGGTTTAAGTAGTTCTAAGTTCTAGGGGACTGATGACCTCAGATATAAGTCCCATAGTCCTCAGAGACATTGTTTTTTATTTTCGTTTATCTTCATCGCAACCTCTTTTTCTCGAAACATGTTGACGATTTCATAGTATGAGCTCTGTTGTACGTTGGAGGAATGGTGCAGAGGTTTGGAAAAAGCCGACGTCTTTTGTGCTGCCGCTCGCTGTCCGCTGCCGTCGCCGATCTGCACATAATGGGAACTGTGCGCTGTGAAATTTTCTCACGCAATGCGCGCAGCCTCCAGCCCCTACTTACTAGTCCGGTCAATTGCTGAACTTCGACGCGCCGCGTCGCCTGCATCGCTTCCTGCGCCGACCACGTGTTGGACGCGTGGTGCGTCACGCGATACGCGGCTGCCCGCCTGACCGGCTGACTCAAGGTCGCACATGCGCAGAGCGCGGCTTTCCGCGGGCGCGGATGCCAACTCCGCCCAGGGCGGCAGCCGTAATCTTCTCGCCCTAAGTGCTTCATGACGTCACCGGGCCACGGACGGCACCTATTGTCTGTATCAGTAGCTTCTTCTAAGTGCCGCCTCCTTACTGGAAGTTCTCTCTATTCTCAGCCGTTGTTATCAGTGATCTCTATGCAACCTGGAGGTAGAACTCAAGTATTTGCCTGCTGATTCCGGTGCTTTGCATCGTCCGAAATTCAAAGGCCGCTGGGAGTCAGGACTGAGCCCGGGGCAGGATGTGTTGTTGGGCCCCATCTCCAAATGCAGCAGTCCAAATTTAATGTTAAGGTTCGCCACAATTTAAGCGTAAAATAATTTAGAGAACATCGGAAATACACAAAAAATGCTCACTGGGATGAAATATATAATTTATTACTAAACACTAAGAAAGCTTTTGACAATGTTGACTGGAATACTCTCTTTCAAATTCTAAAGGTGGCAGGGGTAAAATACAGGGAGAGAAAGGCTATTTACAATTTGTACAGAAACCAGATGGCAGTTACAAGAGTCGAGGGGCACGAAAGGGAAGCAGTGGTTGGGAAGGGAGTGAGGCAGGGTTGTAGCCTCTCCCCGATGTTATTCTATCTCTACATTGAGTGAGCAGTGAAGGAAACAGAAGAAAAATTTGGAGTAGGTATTAAAATCCATGGAGAAGAAATAAAAACATTAAGGTTCGCCGATGACATTGTAATTATGTCAGAGGCAGCAAAGGACTTGGAAGAGCAGTTGAACGGAATGGATAGTGTCTTGAAAGGAGGATAGAAGATGATCAACAAAAGCAAATTGAGGATAATGGAATGTAGACGAGTTAACTGTGGTGACGTTGCGGGAATTACATTAGGAAATTAGACACTTAAAGTAGTAAAGGAGTTTTGCTATTTGGGGAGCAAAATAACTGATGAAGGTCGAATTAGAGAGGATATAAAATGTAGACTGGCAATGGCAAGGAAAGCGTTTCTGCAGAAGAGAAATTTGTTACCATCGAGTATAGATTTAAGTGTCAGGAAGTCGTTTCTGAAAATATTTGTATGAAGTGTAGCTATGTATGGAAGTGAAACGTGGACGATAAATAGTTTCGACAAGAAGAGAATAGAAGCCTTTGAAATGTGGTGCTACAGAAGAATGCTGAAGATTAGATGGATAGATCACATAACTAATGAGGAGGTATTGAATAGGATTGGGAGAAGAGGGGTTTGTGGTACAACTTGACAAGAAGAAGGGATCGGTTGGTAGGACATGTTCTGAGGCATCAAGCGATCACTAATTTAGTATTGGAGGGCAGTGTGGAGGGTAAAAATCGTAGAGGGAGACCAAGACATGAATACACTAAGCAGATTCAGAAGGATGTAGGTTGCAGTAGGTACTGGGAGATGAAGAAGCTTGCACGGGATAGAGTAGCATGGAGAGCTGCATCATACCAGTCTCTGGACTGAAGACCACAAGAAGAAGAACAACAACAACAACAAAGGTATGTTCAAAAATGCAATGTATACAATGGCACTATGCGTTGCAAGAGATATTGCCGGTGAAATTCTAATGACCTACCATTTATCCATGTCGTTATAAATTAAATCAGAGCGCGTGGTAGCATAGACATGCATCATCGAGCGACTATTAACAGCACTAAGTTTGGTTGCTTGCTGGATGCAGTGTTATCTCGGATTACAGAGCCTTTAAACGTTCGAAGAAATTATACAGACGGCGACATATCTTGCGCTGTATTTAGGAAGCAGATGACCCCGAAGAAGTAACGCGAATTGCACCGACACGGAGCAGAGAAATTATATACATGTGTATCAGAGTATCTGTTCCTAATTTTCAGACGTCGTAGACAACATTAACATAAACATTACTTATCACAAATATAGTGTCTGGAAATGCTTCATTTTTTTGCACAGAAGTCAGAACTCATCACTCAGATTATAGATGTTTTTGTTTCAACTGTTATTCTTACCACGGAAACATTAAATTATTGAAATTAGTTTCTTATTATAAGCCACAAGACATCTTCTGTGATATGTGCTTACTTACTTTCGGGTATTAAAGTTCAAACATTGTTTCTCTTCGAAAGTGCGGAAAGACAGGCTTCCTAATTGCAAGACTGACATTGAAAGTTAAATTTCCTGTCTCTAGTACACACTTCTTTCGAGCACATTTGGTGCGTTCTCATTTCTGATTTCCACATACGTTATCAGTCAGAATTAGAATATATTGCTGTAGTTACAAATTTAAATAATATTTATAAATGTATTTGAAATTTTCATTATATTTAATTATAACAATCTCGTAGAAAGAAAGCATTACATAGCACACTTGCATGATGTCCCATTGATAAGATGATGCTCTAAATTTCACACTCGTTTTGCAGTTCAGTCCTCTCAGCTCTTTTATTACGATATACAGTTTCCTTCACTCCAGTACAAAATCAAACCAATGCCTCACTGCACATAATTTTATTAAGAAAAATATTTATTTTCATGCCCTTCACTATTTCAGATGATACTTTCATAGTGTAAAAGACATAAAGAAAACTAATAAATATTAATTTGAAATGTAGTGATGACGATAGTTAACTAGTTATCGGGAATCCAAGACCACCACAGCTAGGGAACTGGGCGATTAATTTAACCGAAACATGCATGGCATGAGAGGAAACTTAGACGGCTGATGAACTTACAAATTTCGTTTCATATGCTACCGAATAATGGGTTGTTGTAAAATATATGTACGCTACACTTAATTTTATTTTTTGAATTGATTTAATTTTGTTTCACTTTACTTTGAAACAACAGTAAGCATTATACTGTTTTGTACCTTGACGAATGTCTGGTGTCAAGAACGTTGTGATACGGAGTGTTCTGTCCTCGCTCGTTCCCTGGCATGCCCCACAGAATTCAATAAACAGATGTCAGTGTACTCATGTAAACCGCAGTTAGTTGTAAAACGGGTAGCATACTGTAAGCTACTTGCGTATAAAACTGTCTATGGCGCTTTGTGAGCTTTTCGTTCAGCAGATGTAGGAATCACAGCATCAAAGTCTAGTAGTAAAAATTTTTTGTTTATTTATAGACGCAATCACATGTTTATGACACAGTCTTAACCGGTTTCGGTAATACAATGACCATCTTCAGATGCTAAAGGCGGCACACACTGAACACAGGTTCATGCGTCGTCAAAGAGTTTGAGGGCGCCAACAAAATATATTCACACGCTGAGGAGAAAGTTAGTGACAGAAATTTCATCGTATATCATATCCGGACACTCTCTTCCCTCTTTCGCAATAATACAAAACGAGTTGCCCTTCTTTGGACTTTTTCGATGTCAATCTTGTCTGATGCGGATCCCACAAAGCACAGCAATACTCCAGAAGAGAGCAGACAAGCGTAGTGTAAGCAGTCTCTTTAGTAGACCTGTTACATTTTCTAAGTGTTCTGCCGATAAATCGCAGTCTTTGTTTTGCTTTCCCTACAACATTATCTATTTGATCATTCTAAATAAGTTACTCGGAATTGTTAATCCCTACGTATTTAGTTGAGTTTACAGCCTTTAGATTTGTGTGATTTATCAAGTAACTGATATTTAGCGGATTCCTTTCAGTGCTTGTGTGGATGACTTCACACTTTTCGTGATTTAGAGTCAATTCCCACTTTGTACACCACACAGATATTGTGCCTAATACATTTTGTAATTCTTTTTGATCATCGGATGACTTTACATGATGGTAAATATGCCTTATGCCACTGACCACAAAAGCAAGTAAAACAATTGTCAGTTAAACAGCATACTGCGAAACTTCTTTAGAAGACGCTTACATGAGCAGAATAGTTGCTTCTACCACGTGGAGTAAGTTACGAATTTTACAATAGCTCTCGTGATTTTGTTCCTGCAAATGGTAACAGAAAAATTTGCTGCTCCAGAAATATTTCGTGTGCTTTGTATCTTTACTGCGTACACTGATCAGCCAAAACGTTACGACAACCTGCTTAATAGCTTGTTTGTCCCGCTTTCGAACGAAATACATCACTAATTCTGCGCATCAGGAATCCGACAGTTTGTTGGTAGGTTCGTGGAGGTACGTGCCACTATATGTCTACGCACAGGTCATGTAATTCGCGTAAATAACAGGCCGCTGATTTGCGCATGCGGTGATGGCGTCCGATAGCGACCCAGATGTGTTACATAGGATTTGATGATGATGATGAAGTCCCATACTGCGTGACAGAGCGTAGGGGGACGATGCGGGAGACCCACACCGCTGTACTAGGCAAGGTCCTAGTGGAGGTGGTTTGCAGTTGCCTTCCTTCGACCGTAATGGAGATGAATGATGATGGTGAAGACGACACAACAACACCCAGTCATCTCGAGGCAGAGGAAATCCCTGACTCCGCCGGGAATCGAAACCGGGACCCCGTGATCGGGAAACGTGAACGCTACCGCAAAGCCACGAGCAGCGGACCCATAGGATTTACATTAGGCGAATTTGGTTGCCGTGCCATTGACGTGAGCTCACCATAATGCTCCTCAAACGGTTCTGGCTCCGACTCATGTATAATTATAGTGCTGAAAGACGACATCGACATCTGGGAAGACATCAAACATGAAGCGATTCCGGTCTTTCGCAGCTGCCAATAATCTACGTCAATGTAGATGGCTCAAGCCCTGCCTGACACGTGCTGAAAATGCTGTTTTCTAAATGCTTGGTCATCTGGAGCTCCCATTTCTGTCGCTCATTTCTGGCCAAGCTTCTAAACATTCATGGTAGTGTCTGTTTGTTCTTTATCGTGTCTCCCTACCACTTTCGCGCAACGACGCTCTGAGCGTGTTTTTTAGCGAATTCACTAGTTTGAACCTGGGACCTGTTGCTGGTAAGGAGACGTCAGCCCAAACACATGACATGTAGAATCCAGAAGACTTCAGTGAGACTAGCGATGATATAACCAAATACTAAATGATCTCAGCGTCAGGTCCACTGCACTTCCTGTAAAAGAATCTTAATACTAACTATATTTAGTGGAAGGGGTTCAAGGCTTTCCTGTTTTTAGTTAGCTGGTAAAATAACGTCGAAAAAGCAGTTAAGTTTACCATTGGAAATTTTATTCTACTCACAAAACATTGTTTATAAATTGCACTATTGATAAAAGGAAGTCTTTTAATACAGGATGGTAAAAACCAACTGCGTTCAACAAAAATGTGAACGAATATTCCCTGATGGGTTTCCAAGTTCTACAATGGATCGAAGGATGACCTATGCCATATCACATCTATAATCTAGGTTTAAATTAACACAAAAGAGCAAACTATCAAAATGGTCTACAGTGACCCTCAATTATCTTTAATTCCTTATCTAACTTGTCGTAAACTACAGTGGCTGATGTGGCTTCTCAATAATTATATAACAGAGAAATCATCCCGTTTCAGATTTTCACTTCAAGCGGCAAATGTGAACACCATGAGCTTTAATTTACGATCGACACTAGTATTACGCAAAAAGGGGGTGTAACGGATGAGACTTCTGCAGTTCTGAGTGAAGCTTTATGCGCTGTTATGCGGCATCGCGTGCGTTCATTACCTTGTCGTTGGTTAGGCAGCTTCAGGGGGGCAGCGGCCGGCGCTGCAGCTATCTAGCTCGCCGTCTCGGAACTAACTCCTCTTCTCCTTACTACAATTTACCGAAGTTGGTTTAAAAAAAAAACTATCTGGCTGTGTTTTCATCTGACCAATCAGGGTCTCAATGTTAACCTTAGCTTCGCCTACAAAAATTTTGTCTATCGAATGAGAAACGTTATACTTTTTGTGGTGGGGCAATGTTTTTAAAGTTTGCAACGTAACAGAGACGCGAAAAAGTCTCACGCTAAAACCTGCAGCTGGTGTGGTCCTTTTAGCGTTATCGTAAGGTCTATACTGTTCTTCTGGAGGGCTCTATCTTTTTAACATGGGCTGGGGGTGGTCCTAATGTAACAGAGACGCGAAAAAGTCTCACGCTAAAACTTGAGGGTGGTGTGGCCCTTTTTGTGTCATCGTAAGATCTACACTGTTTTTCTGGAGGGCTCTAGCTTTTAACATGGACTGGCGGGTGGTCCTTGACATAACAAAGACACGAAAAAGTCTCACGCTAAAACGTGCGGGTGGTAGTCTTAGAGGTAGGCTGGCGACGTGGGTGTCCAGTCCGTCCCTTATCGCAGGGCCCTCTAGCTTAACACGGTTCTGCTCTCGGCTTCTGTTCTCGTTTCTCCCCTCGGAACTGCGTCGGTCTCACGGTGGGAAGGTACGACATTAATTTAGGCATTCTTGTGTTAGGCTGTGGTATTCCATTTGCTCACTCGTTACTCGTATTACTTTGGTTAATTTAATGTCACGATTTATTCGGGGCTATGTGACATACTACTGGATTTGCTTATCATGTCAGGGTTTTCATGGAAGGTGTTGGATTTGCCTGACACCTTACAAGCTCTGCCCATATCATAAAATTGGACGAAACTGATGATGACAGGGAAGTGTTGTCCCCTTGTGAGTGCTTAAACATGTGATCAGAAATAATAAACTGCGACCAAGCCAGGAAAAAAATGTGTATAGATTACTGAAGCAGCGTAAAACCGGTTCCAGCTGATGTAAAGAGCTCAGCTATTTTGTGGTTTTTGAGAGAAAGGGTACAACATGACGAGTGAGCAGTTCTCAGGTGGACAGAGGCCTCTTATCGGAATGTGGAGGCATCAGCTGCCTGGAGGCAGTGTTTGATAACGACAAGGCGGACCTGGTGAGGTTTTATGGAAGACAATACATTTCCTTAGTTACAGTGGAAACTGTTGTTTTTGTGTGTGTCCTCCTTTTTAACTATAGACTACTATCTGTTTTGTATGTTGAGGAGATACTAGGAACTGGTTAGAGACGGTATAGTGATGTCTGCTGTGCAATTTTTCCAATCCTGTAGTCAGGTCGGAGAGCCTTTTGAAAGTAGTTGGATTGCTACAGGGCACTGACTAGTGGTGTAGGATTAGTGACAATTTTAACCCTGTCTCACCAATCAATGTGAGGCAGGTGATCCTTATTTAGACTGACACTAAATTTTTAACAGTGCAGAGAGTAAATCCTGGTCCGCCAGTAAACGTTTCCGACTAAAGGCCTTCCATACACAAGCGGACGAATCCGCTAACTTGTCTGCTGAGTGGGTATGCCCGCCCTGTTCGCCTTCATACGGGCGATGGATCTGCAGACCATCTGTTCCATCAGCGGACCTCTACGCACTAGCCTCGCCCAATACTTCGAAGTCCACAATTCGTCAGTGAAGACATCTAGGGTCCGCATGCACGAGCTGGTGGCCATTCATGCTGTGAATGGATGCCTGAATACTGCGGAGCAACAAATTGCACAATTTGTCTCGCCTGGCGCACCTCGCCAAGAGTACTTCACACGGCGTCACAGAAGTTTCGGGGTCTGGTCGGAAGCAATGTTACACACATTTAAAACGCCTTCTTCCTCTTCATGGCTGAGGTTTTCGTCATCCAAGATTCTACTCCATACAGCAGTACAGGTAAAACTTAGCACTTTCCAGTCCACAAATCTGCGGTAAACTGAAAACTGTAATTATACGTCAGTTGTGCGAGTTTTTGCAGTGTCAGTTTCAGTTTTTAGCTTTTTATCATTATCTCATTTTTCTGGTAGGTGTCTGATTTTCTGACTTAAGTACATCCCATACACAATTACACTCTTGTTCCCTGTTCTCTTCTTGGTAGTGCCTATAAATATCGTTTATTGGTTCAAATGGCTCTGGGCACTATGGGACTCAACATCTGAGGTCATCAGTCCCCTAGAACTTAGAACTACTTAAACCTAACTAACCTAAGGACATCACACACATCCATGCCCGAGGCAGGGGTCGAACATGCGACCATAGCGGTCGCGCGTTTCCAGACTAAAGCGCCTGGAACCGGTCGGCCACACTGGCCGGCTTTCGTTTATTGGAAACCAATATTAGGTCCAAACCATTCTAACTGAACAGCAGAACATCCTGAAGAATATCACTGCAGAAGGTTTGAAACATCGAATAAACTGAAGAGGAACATAATGTGGCCTAACAACCTACATGATGTTACCTTCCAAGTCCAAACTCTTAACTAAAGACACTAATTTTACTTAATTGGAGATGAAGTTCTTCTAGGTAACAAGAAAGTATTACTAATTAATTATCATTCGGGGAATTAACAAAAATCAAATGAAAAGGTGTTTGAAAAATCATACTCCTTAAGAAAAGACGCTTATCCTATTTTGTCAGATAATGGCATTATTGGAGAACCATGGCTGTTATGAGATACCGATTGTATATAGAGTACAACAGCAATTAGTCACAATATGGTGTTGGTTTTTTTTATTGAAAAACACTTACTTGTTACTTACTTTATGTAGTCATCACCAGGCAGCTTGTACGTACGGGTACGTTGATTTACAGGCGTGTTGCCATGAAAGAGCATAGGGAACATTTGTTTCCATCAGTCGACACAAACGATGAATGGGATCGAAAAAAGGAGGCCTCTATTCAAATTATTGAGAATAGGGATAAGAATATTGTGGGGGTTTCATTCGCCGAGACGGATATGAAATCTGGTTCTGTGACAGAGAAATTACCCATATCGTGATCTAGATACATGAAGTACAATGAATTTTTGTTACTATTACATGTAGCTACAAGTTCGTATTGTTTTTCTTCATTACCACAACAGTGCATCACTAGGAAATTAGCATTTTTGTCACCTGTATTTGTTGCTTTGAATGTAGCACTTAATATTTGCGTATTTTGGGACTGTTTTTTTTTTATTTGAGGAAAAGAAGATACAGTGCCAACTGAAAAAAAACTAACTTCTGGCATTCTACATATTGATTTGAATACAGAAGAAAAGAAGGCAATGGACACTTTGTGCTGTCTATGAGACCAGCGTCATTGCTGAAGGAAATGGCTTACAATTTCAAAGAGTGTTGCTTTTGTGAAAGTGAGTCACAAATTTTAGGAAAGCCACTACTGTAATGAAGACCTTGTGAGCGCTTTTCCAAAGGCAATTGATGATGTTCAAACTGAGAATTAGCAACTCTGAGAATTGTTATTATGAGATACTTGCATTCAGTGCGAAGATCAGTGTCCTGTGAACACTAATGAACAACTGAATTACAGATAGAGATGGTGCTCGTATCAAACGCAAAAGAAAAGGCAGATAGGTGGCAAGAATACATGGAAGACCTGTACTATGGAGAAGAGGAGGAAGTAGCTGATAAGGAAGAAATAAGTAATCCAGTAACCAAGTAATCCAGTAACATTACTGGATTACTTATTTCTCCCATGTCGATTAATCTGTTCGAGCACTAAATGATTTGAGCAGAAACAAGTCAGCAGAAGTCGATGGTATACTCCTGTATTACCTATATCTCTGGGAGATTAAGAACTAGAAATTTTTGGTTGGTGCCAAAGATCTATAAAACAGATGACTTTTCGTTAGATTTCCAGAAAAGCACTATTAACAGACTATCAGAGAAAGCACATCAAGATAAACGAGGAACTATCGGGCTGTCAGTTTGGTAATTCACTTAAGTATACTGCTGACAAGAGTTAATATACACAATAAAAAGAAAAGTTGACAAGATGCTGGACAAAGATCACAGGAGGGGGATAGGTATAAGAGCAACAATATAAATTAAAACGAACAGTTGAGGTCGCAATAATATCTGCACTGCAGTGTACGATCGTGGCATTACTGGAAAACCGAGTAGCTGTCAGCACAAGCCGTAGGGGCTAAAAATTTTGAAGATGCCTTTTAAATAACAATAAACAAATATTATTGCCATCTCGAGTCTTCAGAAATGGTTGAAGTGGTTCTAAGCACTATGGGATTTAACATCCGAGGTCATCGGTCCCATAGACTTAGAACTACTTAAACCTAACTAACCTAAGGACATCACACACATCCATGCCCGAGACAGGATTCGAACCTGCGACCGTAGCAGCAGCGTTGTTTCCGGACTGAAGTGCATAGGACCGCTCGGCCACAGCGGACGGCCTCGTCTGTTTATTTTATCTTCAATATAGCATCAGGTTGCGGCTCTCCATAGACAACGTTGTCTAAATTTATGTATAAGAGCAACAATACTGACATTGTAGTTAGTAGTGGACGACAGATTGAAGAAAAATCAGGATATCTTTCTAGAATTTTGGACTCTGAGAAAAATCTCGACAGTGTAAGGTGAAAGAAGGTGTTATAGTCTTTAGAAGATTTCGGCTAAGTTATATAGACAAGATACACACGTCGACAAAATCCATGTGGGTGTAAGAAAAGTGGAAGATCAATTAAGCCAAGTCTGTGGGACAAGGGTGAAAGACTAAGTAGCAGCTTATCAGCACTATAATTCCATCTGTATGACAAAGGGGCAATTACAGAAAATTATGAAGGGAGAAATATAAGAACAAGGAGAACAGATAGCAATGCTGGCTTTCAGAGATGGCCGGATCTAAGACCTGGAAGATCTGTTGCAAGGAAAGGGCTGCATACTAAGCACTGAAGATGGTTTAAGGATAAACAAAGCAAAAACGTAAGTAATTCAGATAGAGAAAGACATACCGCACCAAACCAGTGGAAATACTGGCATTTCTCCTAACGAAAGATTATTCCCTAAGCAGCGTTTACTGCAGCTTTCGCGTTCCGTCGTATTTTTCCTAGTCTCGGCCTCGGTGCCAGTGATAGCTGACACAGACATGCACTATCTCGTTCGTGAAAATAGACGCGCACGTTTGACGCTCTAGCTGGTGTGCACGCTTCGCGAGATTACAGAGCGGTACCTAGCGGACAGATTTCTGGCGAGTGCCCTGTTTTCAGCAGGGCCACTACCGGGAAAGCGGCAGTTCTGCGATCGCGTGATACGGCGCGCCATAACGAACCCCGTCAGCAGAATCTAACTACAAGGTGATTAAGCAATTTCTCTTCCACGCCATGTCCCGTTGCAACGCCTCCAACGGAACCGCTTCCCGGTGTGGTGTTGTGTCGAATGTGCTACTTTCTGGGTAACCACTGAACACGAGGACGGGTTGTATGATGTCGTTCATTAGGTGTGTTTGCAAGAGAATAGATCAGGCATGGGCAACCTTTGTTGCCCGTGGGCCTGATTCACATGCTGAACCGAGCGAGGTGGCGCGGTGGTTAGCACACTGGATTCGCATTCGGGTGGACGACGGTTCAGTCCCGCGTCCGGCCGTCCTGATTTAGGTTTTCCGTGATTTCCCTAAATCGCCCCGGGCTAATTCCGGGATGGTTCCTCTGAAAGGACACGGCATACTTCCTTCCCCGTCCTCCCCTGATCCGATGAGACCGATGACCTCGCTGTTTGGTCTCTTCCCCCAAACAACCCACCCACATGCTGAAGCTCACCTGGCGGGTCGTCACGAGACGCGACAGCAGTGCTCCAAGTCCATGAAGTCAAAACTACAGTACTTGTGACGTTAATGCTTATTGGGAAACGCATCATTATGAATGGCACCCCTTTCCGAAAGGCCACGCCAACAAATTAGGCCTCGAAACTCGCATTTTGGAGAGTACATTCATTTTACAGAGCCACAATTATTGAACTAAATGGAAAAAAAGCAAAGTAGTTAGAAACTACGGCATGAAACACTTTGTTGAATATGTAACCTTCACTAAAGATATTCGGATTTGGGTTATGACATGTTAAGTACGCATGCCATCACTGGTGACGATGTGGCGCAGACGAATAGCGAAATTCTGCGTGACCTGCTGAAGTGGCGGAACTTCGATGCAGTGGATGACCTTCTGAGTGGCTCAGCAATGATCTTGGGGTTATTCCTGTACACATCGTCTTTAATATAGCTCCACAAAAAGGAATCACATTTGTTCAGATTCAAATGGTTCAAATGGCTCTAAGCACTATGGAACTTAACATCTGAGGTCATCAGTCCCCTAGACTTAGAACTACTTAAACCTAACTAACCTAAGGACATCACACACATCCATGTCCGAGGCAGGATTCGAACCTGCGACCATAGCAGCAGCGCGGTTCCGGACTGAAGCGCCTAGAACCGCTCGGCCACAGCGGCCGGCGCACGTGTTCAGATCCAGAGAATATGGCGGCCAATTGAGACCCATGACAGTGGACCCTGGGTACCCACAGACCCAGAATGCAATCCACAAAGTGCCCCTCAACGACATCAAACGCTCTCCTTTTTCGATGGGTCGAGTTCCGTCTCGCATGAACCACGTCTTGCCGAAGTCAGGGTCACTTTGGATAATGGCGTGAAATCATCTTCCAAAACCTTCACGTACCGATCGGTAGTCACCGTGCCATCAAGGAATATCGCGCCGATTATTCCGTGACTGGACATTGCACACCACACAGTCATCCGTTGAGGGTGAAGAGGCTTCTCGATCGCGAAATACGGGTTCTCAGTCCCCCCCCCCCCCCCTCCCCCTCAAACACGCTGGTTTTGCTTATTGACGAACCCATCCAAATGAAAGTGGGCTTCGTCGCTAAACTAAACTATACAGCGCAAATTAATACGCATCGCGAGCCGCGGCCAACCGCGCAGTTTCAACGTCCTAACGCAAACAGTTCAGAAGTTAGGACGATTTTAATTCATATAGTTCAGTAATTATCACCCTGTACGAATACCCCACCTTCAGATGTTTACACTTCTTTACGAGTCGTGAGCAGTGTTTATTTACTTACGGAATTTTACAAAAGGGTCTTAAAAACTTCATCTGCAATATTCTGCAACACTGTCAGTAAAGAAAGTTTGTCCACGTTGTCTAAATCCAGACATCTGAAGATGAAGTGCCAAGCTTCTTGAAATGTCATCATGGAAAAATTAACTCCCATAAACAGCAAATGGTTGCAGCTAATTCATTATAAATAACCTTCAACTTGAACTGTAGCGGCGTTCTAATACGTCCACAGTAGACAAGAATTATTTACTAATGTTAACACGAGAAAGGATTGAGAAACAAAATACGACAATGAGCAGACAATCCCGGTTGACAAAGAGTTGGGAGTAGCTTTGCCATTTTTCATGACATGCTGGTCATTAGAATGTTCGAAATTTAGTGTGTTAATGTCTGCGAATACTATCTGCAAGCAATTTTAAAGTATTCATCCGAAAATAATCTCGTACTTGATCGCATAGACTAAATAAATTAAGCTAGCATTTGTATGTTCATTTTAGAAGGCCTACATCGCTTGAAACTTAATATATATCGGCTGTATTACGCAGAAACCAAGCTTGAATAATGCGAACAACAGAATGGCGAATAATCGAAAATGCATGTTGCGGGTACAATGCGGGCGCTTCTCTCCTACCCACCAATTTTTTTCGCGTTTAGAACTGAAACCAATAGCGGGCGGGATGCAGCAGGCGGGTCATGACTTGCCTACCAGTGGATTAGATGATAAAAGTGGGGGATCAGCCAGACAGAACAGCAGCATCGGCATATTCTTCAAGTACATGTCGCCGTTTGTTGTTATAGAACAGTAAGGCGGTAACAAACCTCAGTGTGTGTCAAAGAACTGCTGGAATGAACACTGTAATGAGGAAACAATATGGAAAGACGAAAACAATGAGGTAAGAGATGTAAAATTACCGATAAACTTACCAAAACTGGGGACCACGAAGTAGGCAAAATGTATGAATCATTTTACGATGGAAGAAAAATAACACATGGAGAACGAAGCAAGACGACAAAAAATCGGACTACCACAGGCAAAGAGAGCTTTTCTGACCAAGAGAAGTCTACAAATATCAAATATCGGCCTTAATTTAAGCGTGTACGTTTGCAGAACAGCGGTGTGAATCCCTGACTCAATGATAACTGGAAAAGGAATCTAAGCGTTTCAGAAAGAAGGCTGTTGAAAATTAGGCGAACTGATACGATAAGAAGTGAGGAAGTTTTTCACAGAATCGGCGAGAAGAGGAAGATACGTAAAACGCTGGCAAGAAGAAGGGACAGTATGACAACAGGGAATAACTTTTATGTTAGTCGAGGATGCTGTAGAGGGTAAAAAACAGACTTCGAGGACATATTGTCATTTTTTTGCAAAAGCTGAAGACTGATAAAAAAAAGAAAGAGGCCGTGAAGGCAGGACGGCGGTATTTTGAAGGGCTACGTGGGCGTTCTGACCGCTACGCTTCCGACCTTTCAGTAGGTGCCGCAGATACCGCGGGACTTCGGCTGGGTGGGCCTTCCGATCGTGCTGTTTCCGACCCTTTAGCCGGACAACACACGTGGACGAGGAGCTGGTGACGTCATAGCACGGTATTCCACGTTCCACTACACTGCGGCGTGTGAAATACGGAATCTGGCGTGTTAGATTTTTGCCTCTTGGAGAGGAACATGGCCAGTGAGCTGTGACATCGTTTTACGTCACAATCAGAACATTGTAGATATATCGTGTTTGGTGGGTTTTCTTCCCCAAAGAGCACGTGTTACAAATATAAGCTGTTTCAAAGCATCAGCAAATTTAGGATCTCTGGATAACACGTTTCAGCGACGATTTGTTATAGCTAATTATAGAAAACTACATATCGGTAGGTAACGGCTTCCGGTAGTTGTTTTCAACGTTATGACTTGTGTGCTACGAAAGTATATCATTTCAGTGCCGCAGCACAATGATGATGTATCAAAAGCGCGTCTGTTTGGTACAATTTGCATATTAAATATCAAATAATGATGACTGAAGATATGTTCTTTAGAGACTATGCCATATAAGAGACTGGGTAGGTAGGTCGTAACTGTACCGCAGTTGCTAGCGTCCTGAGCTGATTGCTGCGAAGGCAAAGGTAGCACTTCGCGTCCACCTCTCTTCAGTTTTCTTTTTTTTACGATTTGTTTTCTAAAATATTCTGGGTTTTTCTTAATAGAACTCGATGTTATTAATCGTAAATGATGTATTTGCTGCAATTCGTGTTGCAAAGGCCAACAACTGGAATGTTTCCCCAATAGCCTCAAATCTTAACGTGGCTGCAAGTCTGTCAGAAAAGAAACAAGTTTCACACTATACATTTTTACCAGTATGGAAATTTCTGTAACATATCCATATCTGGGTTTATGAACTGACTCGTGTTTTATATTGCCGGTAAAAATCGTTTACATTGGGGGTGGGCAGCTTCGGAAAAATCTCCTCTTCCTTTCGGATGAAATTACGAAACGAATCTTCATTACGAAATATATGTGATGAAGTACGTTATTTCAGGGTGTTTGTAATCAATGCAACATCGAGAATATGAATATTACGTAAGCCCAAACTGACATTAGACACTGTACCTTAACTATGTTGAATTTAAGACCGAAAATGGGACGAAAATGCTGTCGAGTAAACGAATAACTTCCACTAGTATACAGAGTGTTACAAATAGGTACGGCCAAACTTTCAGGAAATATTCCTCATACACAAATAAAGAAAAGATGTTATGTGGACATGTGTCCGGAAACGCTTAATTTCCGTGTTAGAGCTCATTTTAGATTCGTCAGTATGCACTGTGCTTCTTCGATTCATCACCAGTTGGCCCAATTGAAGGAAGGTCATGTTGGCTTCGGTGCTTGTGTTGACATGCGACTCATTGCTCTAAAGCACTAGCATCTAGCACATCAGTACGTAGCATCAACAGGTTAGTGTTCATCACGAACGTGTTTTTGCAGTCAGTGCAATGTTTACAAATGCGGAGTTGGCAGATGCCCATTTGATGGATGGATTAGCACGGGGCAATAACCGTGGCGCGGTACGTTTGTATCGAGACAAATTTCCAGAACGAAGGTGTCCCGACAGGAAGACGTTCGAACATTCCAGCCTATGACTCGCGACTGGGGAAGAGCTAGAACGACGAGGACACCTGCAATGGACGAGGCAATTCTTCGTGCAGTTGACGATAACTATAATGTCAGCGTCAGAGAAGTTGCTACTCTACAAGGTAACGTTGACCACGTCACTGTATGGAGAGTGCTACGGGAGAATCAGTTGTTTCCGTACCATGAACAGCGTGTGCAGGCACTATCAGCAGCTGATTGGCCTCCACGGGTACACTTCTGCGAATGGTTCATCCAACAATTTGTCAATCCTCATTTCAGTGCAAATGTTCATTCCAACATGATCAAATTGCAAATTTTCACAATCAACATGTGTGGGATGACGAGAATCGGCACGCAATTGTGCTATCACGTCATCAACACAGATTTTCTGTGAACGTTTGGGCAGGCATTGTTGGTGATGTCTTGATTGGGCCCCATGTTCAATGGAGCACGTTATCATGATTTCATACGGGATAATCTACCTGTGCTGCTAGAACATGTGCCTTTACAAGTACGACACAACATGTGGTTCATGCACGATGGAGCTCCTGCACATTTCAGTCGAAGTGTTCGTACGCTTCTCAACAACAGATTCGGTGACCGATGGATTGGTAGTGGCCTCCACGCTCTCCTGACCTCAACCTTCTTGACTTTCATTTATGGGGGCATTTGAAAGTTCTTGTCTACGCAACCCCGGTACCAAATGTAGAGACTCTTTGTGCTCGTATTGTGGACGGCTGGCTGTGATACAATACGCCATTCTCCAGGGCTGCATCAGCGCATCAGGGATTCCATGCGACGGAGGGTGGATGCATGTATCCTCGCTAACGGAGGACATTTTGAACATTTCCTGTAACAAAGTGAAGTCACGCTGGTAGGTTCTGTTGCTGTGTGTTTCCATTCCATGATTGATGTGATTTGAAGAGAAGTAATAAAATGAGCTCAAGCATGGAAAGTAAGCGTTTCCGGACACACGTCCACATAACATATTTTCTTTCTTTGTGTGTGAGGGATGTTTCCTGAAAGTTTGGCCGTACCTTTTTGTAACACCCTGCATATCTCAGTTCGTAGTCCGGCATTGTGTAATGTTCCTCTGCCAGCAATTCAGTGTTGAAGCCATTGACGAGTCCAGAATCTTCTTCGCTGTTTACTCTGCTTTTCGTCGACAGTGGTGAACAGAGGTGACGCAACTATATTACGGGCATGCATTTTCGTAAAGACACTGCGTGGCTCCCGAACCAAATATCACCGACAAAGGCCGCTGGAGAGCGCAGATCATAATAACCAGCTCGTCCGGTGTGCCGACGGGGTTGTTTCTCGTGACGGTGGATGTCTCGTCCCTGTCCACTTCAACGCTAGCTGCCTCCTCCCGTGGGACGGTATATAGCTGGCCTCTCACGAGCGGATTTTAGCGACACACCACGGATATTTCCGGCGAATTCTCGAACACCTGCAGTTCTGGGAACCGGCGATCCGGCCTCGCGGCAGGTACGCACACGTGCGGAGTCCTGCGACGGCCGTCGTTCAGGCAGTCTGTGGAATATATGACAAGACTGGGGAAACGTTCTGTTCCACACTCGAGATAATGCGTGGTGTCCTTGAAAAGAAGTTACAAACACACTGTTTCTCTCTATTTGTTGTGCGGACGTAGCCGGCCGCGGTGATCTCGCGGTTCTAGGCGCGCAGTCCGGAACCGTGCAACTGCTACGGTCGCAGGTTCGAATCCTGCCTCGGGCATGGATGTGTGTGATGTCCTTAGGTTAGTTAATTTTAAGTAGTTCTAAGTTCTAAGGGACTGATGACCATAGCTGTTAAGTCCCACAGTGCTCAGAGCCATTTGAACCTTTTTTTTGTGCGGACGTACGTCAGTTAACCTTTAATCACTGTCATTTAGCACACGAGTGAAAGACAAGCATAAAGGGTAGCACAAGATACTCTGTAAGCCTAAAGCACTTAAAAATGGAAATACACGCATATCATACACAACATTTGCAAATCACTACATATTAACAGAATGACTGACCTACTGGCATAAAACGCCAATGAGCAGTAATAGTAATAAATTGTAGACAACTAATGCCAACCTACTACAAAAAAAAATCCATTACAGTAGCTCTAACCATTTAATATACGCCACCCTCTTCACTTGAACAAATTATTTTCTGAGATTATAATCTATCCCTAAAATTTCCAATAACGATTTTGCCTATTTGAAGTTTCGAATAACCCTGCGATTTTAGTCCACAGATTCCGAACTATAATCCGATTATGTTTACTTTTTTCTTCAAGATGCCACAAACTCATTCTTTCTTGGATCAAACTTGTCATCGATTTGACCGAAGAAAACAAACTGATTTGAATTTCACCGATTGTCGTCCGAAGTCTGTATGTTCGGGAGATAAGATCGGCTTAGTGTGACTGCGCACGTAGTGGCGTATTGGTCCGAAAACATCGGCCGTCTTTGGGTGACTTCGGACGTCGGTGGGATCGACCGACATCGGAGCCACTGTGACCACAGCTTAAGCCGGTGGCTGAAGCGCTACTCTGACGGAACGGCGGCACGCACACATCGCTACGCTGCAACACTTCTCACTCGATTTTAAAGAAACTATTCGGTAACAACAAGGTTTTTTTACGTTAATTATAGACTTGTATTCAGTCTCATGACGAAGTGCTTCTAATTTCGTTAACGGTCATAATTATTAGGATATTTCGCATCTAAGTAACACTGGGTGAACTTCGAAATGTTGCAATGAAAACTAGGGGCCGCTATCAATTTGAGTTTGGTGCCTCTTAGACCATATATTGCTGAATATGAAATTTAGTTAACATATTGAATTTTTCTTTTAACTGGGGAGAGATCAAGATCAATATCTAACTCCAGTCTCGAGGAAACTGGTTGTGTACGGTGCGTTCAGTTCCTCTTGCGCACGCTCGAGAATGAAATGTTCATAACGTCACTAATATTTCAAAAACTGTTCGAGATATCGAAACGAGATTGTGGTAAATGATAGCACCCACAAAAAATGGACTCAACTGCTGTGGTCATTAGTCCCCTAGGACTTAGAACTACTTAAACCTTACTAACCTAACGACATCACACACATCCATGCCCGAGGCAGGATTCGAACCTGCGACCGTAGCAGTCGCACGGTTCCGGACTGCGCGCCTAGAACCGCGAGACCACCGCGGCCGGCAACACGCACAAAGGACCGTATTTTGTCATACGGTAAAGATGAGGAACTTTTCTGATCTATTACGATATACGACCAACTATTTGCCACTGAATGATGTTATTTTTTAAGAGTCATTCACAACTGCTGACATGAGAATTACTGTCGCTTTGCAGGAAGATAAGTGAAGAAATTACAAATTTCTTTTTACATCGAGAACGTGCTTTCTCATAAGCTTTCATCGTGATTAGAGTTCCTCTAATAAACCACTATTTCAGGATTCTGCTGCAACTGTAACAGCCGGAAAAAGAGAATATTAACTTGGCAACAAGGGAAATGTAGGTGATACCGGAAATTCGCCACTGAAGAATGTGTGGTTTTCGGGTGACTGCAAGTTTTCGTTGCTACAAGTGCAGTAAAGAGCGCGGCCCAATAAGTAGGTTGTTTAGGTTTTTATGTTGATAACGCCACGTAGCGCTCTACATGAAAATCACTGACTGTGCTGTGTGGAGGCTGTGGTTGGTTTGCATTGTTGGAGTATATGCTATTGTAGTGTTGGGCAGTTGGATGTGAACAGCGCGTAGCGTTGCGCAGTTGGAGGTGAGCCGCCAGCAGTGGTGGATGTGGGGAGAGATGGCGGAGTTTTGAGAGCGGATGATCTGGTTGTCATGAACTGATGTATATATTATGACTTTTGAACACTATTAAGGTAAATACATTGTTTGTTCTGTATCAAAATCTTTCATTTGCTAAGTATGCCTATCAGTAGTTAGAAACTTTTATTTAGCTGGCAGTATTGGCGCTTCGCTGTATTGCAGTAGTTCTGATAACTAAGATTTTGGCGAGGTAAGTGATTCATGAAAGGTATAGGTTATTGTTAGTCAGGGCCATTCTTTTGTAGGGATTATTGAAAGTCAGATTGCGTTGCGCTAAAAATATTGTGTGTCATTTTATTGATGATCAGGATAAGTAAAGAGAGAAATGTCGGAGCACGTTCAGTTTTGCTCAGCTGTTTGAAAATCAAATAACGTTAGGGGTTTACCAGCACATGGGACGTTTCAAACTGTTCCGTGAAATACCTTGTTTGTTAAAAGTGACATGAGCATTCAGCTAAGAACAATAAAAGAAATAGGGTGTATAAAGAGATGGTTCAAACATTTCTAGGCAGTATTACAACTGTGAATCAAAAAGTTATAAAACTTAAGTTACAAAATTTGAAATAAAGTTTCGGAAAAAAATTCTTCATTTACAACAGTGCCGAACGCGGAAATATCTCCAAAACGTGGAAGCAGAAGGCTTTTCCTGATATGATCGAAAATGTGACATAATATATCGTATACGAGAAATTTATTCGCCGTTGCCCATGTGGACCACCATCAGCTGTATAATGAAATGACGACAATGAAAATGTGTGCTTGACCAGGGCTCGAACCCGGATTTTCCACTTATAGCTAGCAGGGGCCTTAGAATTTGGCTATCCGTGTGCAACTCACAATCGGACCCAATCTTCCGTATGTCGTCAAACACGTGTCACCAATATGTATATTCCTGTACAGGGAAGACATTTTATTTGCATGTGGCTTGCCCGGTGTCGGCGGATAAATACGATATCGCAGTGCCTGTGTTATTCCAAATAATAAATCAGATATGCACTAAATCCTGGTCTGAGTTCCTCACCGGCACAAGTTTTCATTGTCGTTCCATTATACAGATTATGGTTGTCGATATGCATGCATGCACGTCCGAAGGAACATTGCATCGTAATTCAGAATAACCCTGACACTGGAATATCGTATCGTAAGTCACATAACATATTTCGCAACGAAATGCTTTCAAGTGTAGAAAGCAAGCCAGATTGTAAATATGTTTCATTACAGACTACTGCTGATGATTTTATTTCAATCCAGTTACTGACAAAAACACACATTTTGTGTGTGACGGATTTAAAATATTTTCAGTGATTTCAGAAATAGCTCAGAAAGGTGAGACCCTTAAAAGAAGCGTAAAAGGTTGGGGGGGGGGGGGGGGGGACGGAGGATGGGTTGTATGAACCAACACTTTAGTTAGAGAGCGTCAGTAAAATGTTGCTTTTACTATGTCGCTTGTACTATGTTCCGTATTGTAGGCTATTACCATAATTGTGGTATGACCATTATATTAGAAATACTAATTACTGTACAAAGGGTCAAGAACTCTCTCTTATTAGCATATAAAATCTTCACGATTCTCCGCGGAATGTCCACGTTTGTGAATCAGACCTATATATCTGGAATGTTGCCTCCATTTTTGACTCATTTTGGACAATTTTTCTTTCGAGAAACACGCGAACACTGCATACAAACAGCAGGCGACTGCCACAATTTTCTTCCTACCATAGTCCAAACTTTCCCTCGGAGACATATAATACCGGGTGATCAAAAAGTCAGTATAAATTTGAAAACTGAATAAATCACGGAATAATGTAGATACACAGGTACACCATCATTCCTCAACAATAGTTGTAGTCGAGGAATAATGTTGTGAACAGCACTGTAAAGCATGTCCGGCGTTATGGTGAGGCATTGGCGTCGGATATTGTCTTTCAGCATCCCTAGATATGTCGGTCGACCACGATACACTTGCGCCTTCAGGTAACCCCAAAGCCAATAATCGCACGGACTGAGGTCTAGGGACTTGGGAGGCCAAGCCTGACGAAAGTGGCGACTGAGCACACGATCATCACCAAACGACGCGCGCAAGAGATCTTTCACGCGTCTAGCAAATACATTTTTTTTTGGTTCTAATAAAGCCCCATGTCATTCCAAGTACGTGTGTCAATTTTTACCTCTTTATCTACATTATTCCGTGGTTTATTAAGTTTTCAAATTTATACTGACTTTTTGATCACCCGGTACTTTCAAAGTGCAGAAATGTAATACAACAAATAAAATGCATATAAAACGCTGCACTGTGCAACTTTTTGCGGGAAGACACAGTGGCAACTCCAGAACTTCGTCGCCCTCCGCCTCTGACCTGTCGTGCAAGCACTGCAGCCCGGGTCCGCGGTTAAATCACGTAAACCCGGCGATATGCCGCCAGACGCGAACGAACAAGGCCTGCGGGGAGATCGGAGAGACCCAATCATACGGGCGGGGCCTGCACATTAGTGGGAAACGAGATGGGCCTCAGATCAGCGGGCCATATCCGTCGGAGATACCTGCAGAACTGGCCCAGCGTTCCGGCCTGTCTGAATATGAAAATACAGGGTGGCACACGAAACGTGTTACCATTTTGTTTTTGAATATAAACTTCATTGTCAATACAACCTGAAAGGAACATATACTACAATGAAGAGCCGTCCATGGAGATTTGTTCTAAGTCAGCACATGCTCAATACGTTCACCTTTTCGTTTCCTAACTTCCTTCAAACGAACACTGAAGTGAGTGATTACCCTACGGCACATGTCTTCCGTAATTTCACTGCAAGCTTGAAGAATAAGCTCCAGTAAATTAAGTGGACGTTTCGGGAAATTTTTTTCCTTTAGGTACCCCCAAATAAAAAAAGTCACATGGATTGAGGTCTATTTGGGGGCCAATTTTGTCAGTCATTGAAGCGACCTGGATACCTGAGTGAAATAATCCGCATGTCGAAATGCTCGTGTAAAAACTCCAACACAGTGTTTGCAGTATGTGGCCTTGCTCCATCTTGCATGAACCACTGCGTGTTGAAGGCCAAGGCAGTAGCAAGAAGCTGTGGAATGGGGCTATTGCGAAGCATGCTCAAATAAAGCTTGCTGTTCCTTCAGATAGAAAGGGGCCAATAAGTCCTTGATTGGAAATTGCTGCCCACGATGTAATCTTCAGAGCATAATGTTTTCGTTCAAGAAGCACTTGTGGGTTTTTAAGTGGCCCAAAAGCATACATTTTGTTTGTTAATGAAAACCAAACGTTGTTGAGAGTTTCTTCCCTATCCTCCACCCACTGAGCAAACAGTAGTCTCAGCTGCTTGTGTTCTTTAGTATGGTTCTGTGTACAGGTCATCTATTATGGGTACATATGGAGGTCACTTTTAAGAATGCGTTGAATGGAGCGTCTGGACATTCCCAGTTGCACTGCTGCCTTTTTACACGAATAGGTGGCATTATTTATTCGGACACAAAGAAGCTTGCACAGGATAGACTAGTGTGGAGTGAAGTATCAAACCACTTCGGACAGAAGTCCACAACAGAATTTCTTTTCTTGTTTTAAGCTTTTTTTTTTAAATACAGAATCATCCGTCGAATAAGGACGTCGAAGCAGTTAGGGTCATTTGAGAGAAACCCGATGTGTACCTCCAATGGGATCGCCCCAGAACATCCTTTCATACAGTCATTATCCACAACAATACATATATCAAATCGCATGTCAAAATAACATATGACTCTAGTGCATAAGATTAATTAACACATCAAAAATCATCAGTATATAGGAGGAACATAATGGTAACAGGCACGTGACACGGTAAAAAAGTATATACTCTGATCAGCCAGAACATTATGTCCACCGACCTACTATCGGTATAAGTCCGTCCAGGCCATAGTAGCGTCACCTGGCGAGGAGTGAGTGCTAATCAGACACACGCACGGTGCATGTTCGAGGTGCATTCAAGTTCTAAGGCCTCCGAGTTTTTTTCTAATTAGCTACTCACCCGAAATCGATGATACTGGCGTTACTTCTCGACGTAATCGCCCTGCAGACGTACACATTTTTCACAACACTGACGCCATGATTCCATGGCAGCGGCGAAGGCTTCTTTAGGAGTCTGTTTTGACCAATGGAAAATCGCTGAGGCAATAGCAGCACGGCTGGTGAATGTACGGCCACGGAGAGTGTCTTTCATTGTTGGAAGAAGCCAAAAGTCACTAGGAGCCAGGTCAGGTGAGTAGGGAGCATGAGGAATCACTTCAAAGTTATCACGAAGAAACTCTTGCGTAACGTTAGCTCAATGTGCGGGTGCGTTTGCTTGGTGAAACAGCACACGCGCAGCCCTTCCCGGACGTTTCTGTTGCAGTGCAGGAAGGAATTTGTTCTTCAAAACATTTCCGTAGGATGCACCTGTTACCGTAGTGCCCGTTGGAACGCAATGGGTAAGAATTACGCCCTCGCTAGCCCAGAACATGGACACCATCATTTTTCAGCACTGGCGGTTACCCGAATTTTTTTTGGTGGCGTTGAATCTGTGTGCTTCCATTGAGCTGACTGGCGCTTTGTTTCTGGATTGAAAAATGGCATCCACATCTCATCCATTGTCACAACCGACGAAAAGAAAGTCCCATTCATGCTGTCGTTGCGCGTCAACATTGCTTGGCAACATGCCACACGGGCAGCCATGTGGTCGTCCGTCAGCATTCGTGGCACCCACCTGGATGACACTTTTCGCATTTTCAGGTCGTCATGCAGAATTGTGTGCACAGAACCCACAGAAATGCCAACTCTGGAGGCGATCTGTTCAACATCATTCGGCGATCCCCCAAAACAATTCTCTTCACTTTCTCTATCATGTCGTCAGACCGGCTTGTGCGAGCCCGAGGTTGTTTTAGTTTGTTGTCACACAATGTTTTGCCTTCATTAAACTGTCACACCCATGAACGCACTTTCGACGTATACTTAACTCCATCACCACATGTCTCCTTCAACTGTCGAATTTCAATTGGTTTCACACCACGCAAATTCAGAAAATGATTGCACGCTGTTCAAGTAAGGAAAACGTCGCAATTTTAAGTATTTAAAACAGTTCTCATTCTCGCCGCTGGCGGTAAAATTCCATCTGCCATACGGTGCTGCCATCTCTGGGACGTATTGACAATGAACGCGGCCTCATTTTAAAACAATGCACATGTTTCTATCTCTTTCCAGTCTGGAGAAAAAAAATCGGAGGCCTTAGAACTTGAATGCACCTCGTCGTAACAGTGAGTGTGCTGTCCGTGTGTAGAATGGGGATGACGCGCGATCTGTCTGAGTTTGACCAAGTGAGGATTGTAATGGCCCAGAGGCTCGGCACGAGTGTTGTAGTGTCTTTAACAAAGTGGAGAAACCAAGGCGAAACAGCGTCCAGACGCCGTGACGTTGGGTGGCTACCCCTCCCTATGGATGGTAGACGTCAGACTGGTAAAACAGGACAGGCGGCGAACTGTGGCGGAACTAACATCAGACTTGAATGCTGGACAGAGTACAAGTGTATCTGAACACACAGTGCACCGAAACTCCTACTAATGGGCCTCCACATCCGACAACCCATGTAAGTGACAACGTTAGCATAATGACATCGGCATCTTCGACTCAAATGGGCACTTGACCATCGGCGCTGGAGGTTGACGCAGTCGCAGAGCGTTGCATGGTCTGATCACTTGCATCATGCCGATTGGTGGGCGTGAATCTCCGTCATCTTCTAGGGGAACAGCATCTTGATACCTGTACTGCGGGGCGGAGACAAATTAGCAGCGGCTCCATTATGCTATTTGGACATCCACGTGGGCATGGGTCCAGTGGAGCTCCGCTAAGACACATTGACATCCATTGAGTATCGCACACTGGTTACAGATCACGTACACCCCTTTATGACCATCACGTTTCCCGATGCTCGTGGTATTTATGCGCTGGCCCCCCCAACACCCCAGATATGAACCAAATGGAACACATCTGGAATGTGATTGATCATTGCGTCAGAGCTCATCGCCCCCTCCCCTGAATTTACAGGGAATCAGGCGATTTGTATGTGCAGATGTGGTGCCGACTACCTCCATCGACCTACCAAGGACTCACTGCTTCCACGCCACGACGTGCCGCCACCGATATCCATGGCGAAGGTGGACATACCAGCTATTAGGTAGGTGGTCATAATGTTCTGGCTGATCAGTTAAGTGGAACCGAGGCGAACGGCAGGTCATTCCAGCGACGCAAATCAGGAAATCCACTGGTATAAGTGACTGCGACAAAGGTAGATTTTTATGGGCCACTACCTGACAACGAGCATCTCGGAAACGGTAAATCAGATCGACTGTGCATGTGTGTACTGTCGTAAGTACCTATGAAAGGTGGTTAAACGGTGGTGGAGCTACGAGTAGACAAGATGCTGGGCGTCCTTCCCTCATCAATCAGAGCTTGCCAGCTCTGTAGAGCAGTATAGGCGCCGATGGGTGGCAGCTCTGGCGACAGGACAAAGCTGGTGCAGGCACAGGCATGCGGAGAACATCGTTCAGTGTACGTTATGAACAATGGACTAACCAGACGTTTCATGTTTATACAATGATATCGTCAATTACCGTAACAATGGGCATGAAATCGAGACTGAATCGTGGACCAATAGAAACGTTAGTTCCGCCCAGTTCGCCGCCTGTTTTACCAGTCTGATGTCTACCATCCATAGGGAGGGGTAGCCACCCAACGTCACGGCGTCTGGACGCTGTTTCGCCTTGGTTTCTCCACTTTGTTAAAGACACTACAACACTCGTGCCGAGCCTCCGGGCCATTACAATCCTCCCTTGGTCAAACTCAGACAGATCGCGCGTCATCCCCATTCTACACACGGACAGCACACTCACTGTTACGACGAGGTGCATTCAAGTTCTAAGGCCTCCGATTTTTTTTCTCCAGACTGGAAAGAGATAGACACATGTGCATTGTTTTAAAATGAGGCCGCGTTCATTGTCAATACGTCCCAGAGATGGCAGCACCGTACGGCAGATGGAATTTTACCGCCAGCGGCGAGAATGAGAACTGTTTTAAATACTTAAAATTGCGACGTTTTCCTTACTTGAACAGCGTGCAATCATTTTCTGAATTTGCGTGGTGTGAAACCAATTGAAATTCGACAGTTGAAGGAGACATGTGGTGATGGAGTTAAGTATACGTCGAAAGTGCGTTCATGGGTGCGACAGTTTAATGAAGGCAAAACATTGTGTGACAACAAACTAAAACAACCTCGGGCTCGCACAAGCCGGTCTGACGACATGATAGAGAAAGTGAAGAGAATTGTTTTGGGGGATCGCCGAATGATGTTGAACAGATCGCCTCCAGAGTTGGCATTTCTGTGGGTTCTGTGCACACAATTCTGCATGACGACCTGAAAATGCGAAAAGTGTCATCCAGGTGGGTGCCACGAATGCTGACGGACGACCACATGGCTGCCCGTGTGGCATGTTGCCAAGCAATGTTGACGCGCAACGACAGCATGAATGGGACTTTCTTTTCGTCGGTTGTGACAATGGATGAGATGTGGATGCCATTTTTCAATCCAGAAACAAAGCGCCAGTCAGCTCAATGGAAGCACACAGATTCAACGCCACCAAAAAAAATTCGGGTAACCGCCAGTGCTGAAAAATGATGGTGTCCATGTTCTGGGCTAGCGAGGGCGTAATTCTTACCCATTGCGTTCCAACGGGCACTACGGTAACAGGTGCATCCTACGGAAATGTTTTGAAGAACAAATTCCTTCCTGCACTGCAACAGAAACGTCCGGGAAGGGCTGCGCGTGTGCTGTTTTACCAAGCAAACGCACCCGCACATTGAGCTAACGTTACGCAAGAGTTTCTTCGTGATAACTTTGAAGTGATTCCTCATGCTCCCTACTCACCTGACCTGGCTCCTAGTGACTTTTGGCTTCTTCCAACAATGAAAGACACTCTCCGTGGCCGTACATTCACCAGCCGTGCTGCTATTGCCTCAGCGATTTTCCATTGGTCAAAACAGACTCCTAAAGAAGCCTTCGCCGCTGCCATGGAATCATGGCGTCAGTGTTGTGAAAAATGTGTACGTCTGCAGGGCGATTACGTCGAGAAGTAACGCCAGTATCATCGATTTCGGGTGAGTAGCTAATTAGAAAAAAACTCGGAGGCCTTAGAACTTGAATGCACCTCGAACATGCACCGTGCGTGTGTCTGATTAGCACTCACTCCTCGCCAGGTGACGCTACTATGGCCTGGACGGACTTATACCGATAGTAGGTCGGTGGACATAATGTTCTGGCTGATCAGAGTATATACTTTTTTACCGTGTCACGTGCCTGTTACCATTATGTTCCTCCTATATACTGATGATTTTTGATGTGTTAATTAATCTTATGCACTAGAGTCATATGTTATTTTGACATGCGATTTGATATATGTATTGTTGTGGATAATGACTGTATGAAAGGATGTTCTGGGGCGATCCCATTGGAGGTACACATCGGGTTTCTCTCAAATGACCCTAACTGCTTCGACGTCCTTATTCGACGGATGATTCTGTATGTTAAAAAAAAAAAGCTTAAAACAAGAAAAGAAATTCTGTTGTGGACTTCTGTCCGAAGTGGTTTGATACTTCACTCCACACTAGTCTATCCTGTGCAAGCTTCTTCGTGTCCGAAGAAATACTGCCACCTATATGAACGTGCTAACCACGTTCATCTGTCTTCCATTGGGGTTGGGATTCCTGGTATATAATCCGTAACAGTGGTCGGCGCAGCGCGGTCCACCGGGACTGTATCTACCATCCCTTCTATTCTCGTTAGCTTAATTATTCTGGAAACTATAACACCATTACATTTCGAAATATGTCGTGTGCTTTACAGCCCTGGTATTGTGACGCGTGGCGTAAACGTGGAACTTCAGGACACAAATAATTTAGCCGTGGATTTTCCGATTGTCAGTAGCAGCCATAACAATGTTGAGGCTCTGCCGACCGTTTAGTAATACCAAAACCCCGTTACACATCATACACACTTAGGGACTGGCTATGAACATAGTACATAGCCATATTGAAATGTTTTTATTGTTTGCCTTTTATTTTTTTCATTTTGGTCTTTTTTCTTTCTGCAACGTTACTCCTACAAATTATCAGCCTAATGTCTTATTTCACGAATTTTTATTCCTCACTATGTTTTTGTAGGAAAGCCAGACATTTTAAATACTGTCATAAATCCAAGTCGTTATAGGCCTATATTCTTTTAAGGTCTTTTAAACTTTTATAAAGATCTGTCTACTTTCTCTTCTTTTTTGTAGAGACCGGCCAATGGAATCTGTTTTAATTTCAAATGTAGCATTTACTGCTTCCTCCTTCACCTTATTGATCAAAAGCTATACTCCCGGATGTTTTTGATTTATTGAGGAGTTCAGTTTCCTATGCTGGCCTTAGACAGCATTCGTAGTTTTGCGCCGCTGCCTCCGCCAATTGTGGCGGAACACGGAAGAATCTGTAGAAGATCTACACTAACCGCAAAGGCAGATAGTTGTCGACACACCAAGCCCAAAGTGTGTTCACACTTAACATCTACCACTGAAACCAGGCTCATCCGTGAGAAGGCCACTGTCGGCCTTCCACAACAATATTTTTACGCGAATCATTGCGTAGCCCCTTTCCTATTTACAACATAAATGCCAAAAATTGACGTTCTGCTCATGTTTATCTCCTTTACTGCTCGGTATTCACTTTACAAGGTCATCACCATGAAACTAATATGATGCAATCTTGTCGTAAATTGCTGTAGTTGTACACTCTAATTATGATGGACAAAAGAAGAGCAAGTAATTGCGTCCCTCCAAGTTTTGTTTAACAATATACCTTGTATTTACGACTGATGTATAACTATCACAGTTCCCCATTTTCATTAAAAATAGCATCATTACATGTACCTTATCGGTGGCACGTTTTATAGATCTGTAGTGAACAAAATGAATAAAACATCTTGTTAAATGTGGGCACATCATTAAAAAACATTTCGTTGTTTTATACCAGCCAAGAAGTAGATTTACGCAGTGAAAAAGAACACCATCTGCAATCTCCAGAATGTTCACTTTTGTCACAACGTCCGAATCCTATCTTAATTCTCAATGGTTTCTCGTTAGCACACGTCTACTTCAGTTTTCAGTCTGGCATACCTATATACAAAAAAACTATAGGTGATGAATACAAACGGTTAGTTCCTTAGTTACATGTTCCATAGATAATTTGAACGATTCTTTTTATCCGGTGCGGGATATATATGCACGATTAGTGTTAACATTAATGAACACATTTTTTAGTCCTACTCGTGCAACCATATTAAAAAAAGGTTCTCTTTCTATTTTATCCTTGGCTAACAAATTTTAAACAAAAATTCGTCCGTGGAATAGAAGTTGTTGTTCAGGAGAAACGAGTTTAGGTAGATTTAAAACGTGCATTTCTATCTGTCAGGCAGCTTATGTTGTGGAAGTAATCAAAAATTTGTGTTGCTGCACACTACACAGCTTTAATAATGCCTAATAAAGGTCATATACCTCTAGTGTTACCGGTATGGAAGTCACTGCTCTTCTCAAATTGTGATGAATTACTTATAACGAATTTCATCAGCGAATATATGTATTGTAGCGGTGCAGTTAAAATGCGTACCACCTTGAGGAGGTATCCACAAGGATACCGCGTGTGAAGAACACGTTATTCTTACAGCTCGCATTTTTGCAGTCTTACTTTCTTTCTAAGTGGTGAGTTATCCCGTACAGTTAGTCCATAAGACATTGTTGGGTGGCAATATGCAAAATACGTCAGGAGGATGATTTGTTTCTTCCCAAAATTAGCAATTATATGAAGAGTAAAAGAATCTGAAATTAATAAAGGTAGGTGACTTAAGACGTTTTCCAAAAATGTGCACTGATATGAGACCTGAGGCAATTTCTGTAATTTATTGCAGTAACTCTCGCTCGCTTTCTTCTCAGAATGTTTTGAAAAGATTGTATGTTTTCAGGAATGAACTTCACAGTTACCTTGTTCAAGAGATACGTTTGAGTTCTGAGAAGTTCGTAGACAGTGATTTTATTTTGAATTATAATACTGGCATATCTAGGTGACATCTTTGAAAAATTAAATTCATTAAATGTATCCCTTCAACTTAATGACACACATTGTGCAACTGTCATACTAAATTTCAGCCTTCGAAAGAAACTACGATGGTGGAAGAAGGAGATATACAATACGTGTACCCTGCTCTTCACACGGTTTAGCGACTTTCACTTGAGTGAAGAACGGAAGTCTGTTTGTGGAGCATTTAGATGAACTTGCTGATTACTTTCTGAAGTACTTTCCAGAAGTAGTTCGACAACACAACTGGATCAAAGATCGTTTCAGCAACTACATTAACACTTATCACCGCAAAACAACAGCAGTTTATTGATATTTCTTCAGACTCCATACTGCAATCTAAGTTCATTTCCTTATCATTGCTTGAGGTTTTTAGCTTTGTGGAACGGAAGTATCGGCAAATAGGTAACAAGCCTCTACGAGTCTTGGTACTATTCAGACAAACTGCTTATATGAGGTAGATTTTTCAGCACTGGCAATCAGAAAGATAAAATATAGATCACGCAAGAAATGAAAAAAAAGAACATGCGAGTCACAGTTTCCTTTCTTCAGCTGAGATTAAAAACTGACGATGAAGAAGCAAGCTCATCCTAAAGGGACGCCGGCACGGTAGCTCAGCTTGTTCGGTCCGAGGGCTGCTCGCCCTCTGCAATAAAAAAAACTGAGTAAAGGAATCAACGATCAACCTCACCGAATGTCTTGTGACGTCCGCCCAGACCGAACGTACACCGGCACAGTAGCTCAACGTGCTTGGTCAGAGGGTTAGCTACCCGCTGTATTAAAAAAAAATGAGTGAACGGATCAGCAACGAACTTGAACAGGTGTCATCGGACGTCCGCCCCGAACAAATTCAACGAACAATATAGAACAAAACGAGATCTACAAAAGAAAAGTAAAAAGGGGCCAGGGTTCGATTCCCGACTGGATTGGAGATTTTCTCCACTCAGGGACTGGGTGTTGTGTAGTCTTCATCATCATTTCATCCACATCCGGCGCGCAGGTCGCCCAATGTGGCGTCGAATGCAATAAGACCTGCACCAAGGCGGCCGGACCTGCCCCGTAAAGGGCCTCCCGGCCAATGACGCCAAACACTCATTTCCATTTCCAATAACACAATAAAAGCGAAAAAGACGTAAGTATGAAAACTAAAATGGAGTGTTAAGTAGGATTACTGCCACAAAAAAGTTCCTGAGGAGAGCAGCAGGAGAGACCAGAACAGAGGGATTTAGAAATGAAATAATACGAGAAGAGACTGGGCAGAAGAAAGCAATGAGTGCGGTGGTTGAGAAACGTCAGTTGAGATTGTATGTTCATGTTAAGAGAACGGGAGATGAAAGAAAAGCTGAACAAGTATTGGAATGCCTGTGCAAAGAGGAGCTGTACGAGAAAGACGCCACGTCAAATGGGAGGACGGGGTCGAGAAACTCAGACAAGGGCGTAGAAACAATCGTGGAAATGAAGAGATTGTGCGAGAATAGAGTGGAATGGGAGAAATGGCTAGTGCGAGGCTATCCCGATGCTTTCAGCTTAAGGAAGTTGAAGAAGAAGAAAAAGAAGAAGGCTCACATTTCATTCGGTTTTCATAGGTTGGTTGGGTGTGGGATTGAAGGGACCAGACTGCTAAGGTCATCGGTCCCTTGTTCCACGATAAAATCACACGAAATAAAAACTGTCAGTCGTTGAAAACGGAGAACTGAGACAAGGGACGACACAATACAAGAAAGACAGACAAAGACCAGACAAACGGAACTAAAATCACACCGAGTGTGAAGGTGGTTGGCCGACCATGAAAATAAGGCAAAGCCAACCACCAAACGACATTAAAACCCACAGTTTAAAACCACAGGCCAAAGGCCCAAGTCAATACAGGAAATGAAAGGACAAACACTCAAATCATACGATAACAACCCCCTGCCCGAATAAAACTCAACACGAGGTCCGCCATAGCAACGTCATCACATAAAAGGGCAGGGAGGGTATCAGGCAGCGCAAACGTCTGCCTGAGTCCTGTTAAAAGCGGGCAGTCCACCAAAATGTGGACCACCGTCAGAGCTGCCCCGCAGCGACATAGCGGTGGGTCCTCCCGGCGCAACAAATGGCCGTGCGTCAGCCACGTGTGGCCAACGCGCAGCCGGCAGAGGACGACAGAGTCCTTCCGAGAGACCCGCATGGAGGAGCGCCACACACCGGTCGTCTCCTTCACCGCCCGAAGTTTGTTGGGCGTGGGCAGGGTGCGCCACTCGTCACCCCAGGCACCAAGCACTTTCTGGCGCAAAAGCGACAGGAGATCACACTCCATAAGGCCGAGTTCCAGAGCCGGTGAACTCACTGCCTGTTTAGCCAGCGTGTCAACCCGCTCATTGCCCGGGATGCCGACATGACCTGGGGTCCAAACAAAGACCACGGAGCGGCCGCAACGGGCAAGAGCATGGAGCGACTCGTGGATGGCCATCACCAGACGGGAACGAGGAAAGCACTGGTCAAAAGCTCGTAAACCACTCAGGGAGTCACTACAGATGACAAAGGACTCACCTGAGCGGGAGCGGATATACTCTAGGGCGCGATAGATGGCAACCAACTCGGCAGTGTATACACTGTTCCCGGGTGCCAGCGACCGTTGCTCACAATGATCCTTTAGAGTAAGAGCGTAACCAGTGCGACCAGAGACCATCGAACCGTCGGTATAGGCCACGGCAGATCCGGGAAACTCGGCAAGGAGAGAAACAAAGCGGAGGCGGAGGGCCGGAGGAGGGACCGAGTCTTTCGGACCCTGTGCCAAATCCAGCCAAATGCATGGTCGGCGCACACGCCAAGGGGGCAGACGGAGATTGGCCCGGAAAACAGGCGGGAGAGGAAAAAACTCAACCCCACACAGTAGAGCCCGGATGCGAACCGCGATCGTACACCCTGACCGGGGCCGCCTGTCTGGAAGATGGACGATCGAGTGCGGGAACAGGAGACGGTAGTTGGGATGCCCTGGCAAGCTACAAACGTGGGCAGCATAAGCGGCCAGAAGACTGTCGCGCCGGATCCGCAATGGAGGAACACCAGCCTCCACAAGTAAGCTGTCAACAGGGCTTGTCCGAAATGCTCCTGTGGCGAGTCGGATCCCGCAGTGATGGATGGGATCCAGCAATTGCAATGCTGATGGCGATGCCGAACCATAAGCTACACACCCATAATCAAGGTGGGACTGGATTAGCGCTTGATACAGCCGGAGAAGGGTGGACCGATCGGCACCCCATCCGGTGTGGCTAAGGCAACGGAGAGCGTTTAAATGCCGCCAGCATGTTTGTTTAAGCTGCCTAACATGAGGCAGCCAAGTCAACCGGGCATCAAATACCAGTCCCAAGAACCGATGCGTCTCTACCACAGCAAGAGGTTCACCGTCAAGGTAAAGGCGTGGCTCAGGGTGAACCGTGCGACGCCGGCAGAAATGCATAACGCAGGTCTTAGCGGCCGAAAACTGGAAGCCGTGCGCTACAGCCCACGACTGCGCCTTGCAGATAGCGCCCTGCAGCTGGCGCTCAGCAACTGCAATGCCAGCGGAGCTGTAGTAGAGGCAGAAGTCGTCTGCATACAACGAAGCTGCGACGGACGATCCCACCGCCTCAGCGAGCCCATTGATCGCAATTAAAAACAGGGAGACACTGAGGACAGACCCCTGTGGGACCCTGTTCTCCTGGACCCGGGAGGAACTATGGGACCCAGCAACTTGCACGCGGAAGGAACGAGACGACAGAAAATTCTGAATAAAAATCGGGAGCGGGCCCCTAAGACCCCACCCATGAAGTGTGACCAGGATGTGATATCGCCAAGTCATACCGTACGCCTTCCGCATGTCGAAGAAGACGGCAACCAGATGTTGGCGGCGTGCAAAGGCTGTACGGACGGCAGACTCTAGGGAGACCAGATTATCGACGGCAGAGCGGCCTTTACGGAACCCACCCTGAGACGGAGCCAGAAGGCCTCGAGACTCGAGGAGCCAACTCAACCTCCAGCTCACCATACGTTCTAGCAACTTGCAAAGAACGTTGGTGAGGCTTATGGGGCGGTAGCTGTCCACCTCCAGCATGTTCTTGCCAGGTTTCAACACGGGGAGGACGATGCTTTCTCGCCATTGAGACGGGAACACACCCTCAACCCAGATGCGGTTGAAAACATCTAGGAGGCGTCGCTGGCAATTCACAGAGAGGTGTTTCAGCATCTGGCTGTGGATGCGGTCTGGCCCAGGAGCCGTATCAGGGCAAGCAGATAGTGCACTCTGGAATTCCCAGTCGCTGAAAGGAGCATTGTACGACTCTGCGTGTCGCGTGTGAAAAGAAAGCCTCCTACTTCCCAACCGCTCTTTCCGGGAGCGGAAGGCCAGTGGGTAATTTGTAGATGCGGAACACTGAGCAAAATGCGCTGCTAGCCGGTCCACAATCGTGTCGGAGTCAGGACACACCACTCCATTCAGCGAAAGCCCAGGGACAGAGACAGGCGGCCGATAGCCATGGAGTCGCCTAATCTTAGCCCAAACCTGCGATGCAGAGGTACGGACGCCAATGGTGGAAACATACCGTTCCCAGCACTCCTGCTTCCGTTGGCGAATAAGGCGTCGGGCACGAGCACGGAGCTGTTTAAAAACGATGAGGTTCTCCAAGGACGGGTGCCGCTTACGGCGTTGAAGAGCCCGCCGGCGATCTCTAATCGCCTCTGCGATCTCGGGCGCCCACCAAGGCACAGTCCTCCGCCGAGGGGACCCGGATGAACAGGGAATCGCAGATGCCGCCGCAGAAACGATGCCGGTGGTGACCGACTGAACACCGCATCAATGGTGTCATGGGAAGGAGGTGCGATAGTGGCGAGAAAGGAGAACAAGCCCCAATCAGCCTTATTCAGAGCCCATCTGGAGGGTCGTTCAGAAGAGTGACGCTGTGGTAGTGACAGAAAGATGGGGAAATGGTCACTACCACATAAGTCGTCATGGACACTCCAGTGGATGGATGGTGAAAGTCCGGGGCTGCAGATAGAAAGGTCGATGGCCGAAAATGTGCCATGGACTACGCTGAAATGTGTCGGCTCTCCCGTGTTTAAGAGGCAGAGGTCAAGCTGCGAGAGAAGAGTCTCGACATCTCTACCCCGGCCAGTAATCGCGGCGCTACCCCACAGGGGGTTATGGGCGTTAAGGTCGCCCTGTAACACAAAAGGAGGAGGCAGTTGTGCTATCAATGCAGCCAACACATGACGCGAGACATCACCATCTGGCGGAAGATACAAACTGCAGACAGTAATAGGCTGAGGCGTCCACATCCTTGCAGCGACAGCCTCTAAAGGTGTGTGAAGAGGGACACATTCGCTGTAGACAGAGTTAAGGATGTAGACGCAGACTCCACCAGATACCCTCTCATAAGCTGCCCGGTTCTTGTAATAACCCCGATACCCACGTAGGGCAGGGGTCCGCATTGCCGGAAACCAAGTTTCCTGTAGGGCAATGCAGAGGAAAGGGTGACTGCTGATGAGTTGGCGAAGCTCAGCAAGGTGGTGGAAAAAAGCGCTGCAGTTCCACTGGAGTATCGCTTTGTCCACGTCCGAAAAAGGCGTGAAGGAGCCGAGGAGGCAGATCACGCCACTGGGTCACCTGCTGCCACCGATGGAGGACCAGTACAATCTGCTTCCATGGTGTCTGAGGGTCCGGCGAGATCCAGGTCCTCAGCGGACGCCCGGATCTCCACCTTATCCTCGGACGCAGAGCCTGTAGGGAGCAGTGGGGTGGATGCCACCACGTGTTCCTTGGCCTTAGAGGTCTTCTTCTTCGTCTTGTCTCTCTGGTCCTTGGGTTTCATTGGCTGGGAGGGCTCCAGCGAGTCAGTCTCCGGGACGGAGGAGGAGCGGGAAGCCCTGTGACCAGCCGCTGGTCTGCTTTTCTTCCATTGGCTGACGTCACCCTTCCCAGAGGCGGAAACCTGGGAAGGAAGGGACCCAAGGGACCCTTTCCGTGCTATTCGAGCCGGGGAAGTTTGAGGCTTCCCCAGCTTAGAAGTGGGGACTGATGTCCCCGATGGTTGGGGGGTTGCCGCTCCTGAGGCAGGTAGTGCAGGAGCAGCAGGGAGTGAAGTGCCCTCCACCATCAAGGGGGCAGGTGTAGCATTCCGGCTCTGAGAGGTGGCAGTCTGAGGGAGAGCTAATGGGGCCATAACAGTAGTAGCCGCGGCGTAAGAGGCAGTCATTCGAACAGGATGGAGGCGTTCGAACTTCTGCCTGGCCTCAGCGTATGTTAGGCGGTCCAGGGTCTTATACTCCATGATTTTGCGCTCTTTCTGGAAGATCCTGCAGTCCGGCGAGCAAGGCGAGTGGTGCTCTCCGCAGTTTACACAGATGGGAGGCGGAGCACATGGAGTATTGGGATGTGATGGGCGTCCACAATCTCGACATGTGAGGCTGGAAGTACAGCTGGAAGACATATGCCCGAACTTCCAGCACTTAAAGCACCGCATCGGGGGAGGGATATATGGCTTGACGCCACAACGATAGACCATCACCTTGACCTTCTCAGGTAAAGTATCACCCTCGAAGGCCAAGATGAAGGCACCGGTGGCAACCTGCTTATCCCTTGGACCACGATGTACGCGCCGGACGAAGTGAACACCTCGCCGCTCTAAATTGGCGCGAAGCTCGTCATCGGACTGCAATAGAAGGTCCCGATGGAATATTATGCCCTGGACCATATTAAGACTCTTATGGGGCGTGATTGTAACCGGAACATCTCCCAGCTTGTTACAAACGAGTAACCGACGGGACTGGGCGGAGGACGCCGATTTCATCAAAACCGAGCCCGAGCGCATTTTGGACAGGCCCTCCACCTCCCCGAAGTGCTCGACGAAGAACTGAGGCTTCATGGATGTAAAGGATTCACCATCAGCTCTCGTACACACCAGGTAGCGGGGCGAGTATGGTTCGCTGGCATCCTTAGTCTTTCGTTCCTCCCATGGTGTAGCCAGGGAGGGGAACGATTTGGGGTCATATGTAGTTGCGTTGTATTGAGCCCTGGAACGCTTAGAGACTGCTGGCGGCTGGCCGCCAGCAAGAGATGATGTACCACGCTTTATTGCGGGTCATCCGCCCTGATGCCACCTACTCCGACCAAGGGCCCTCCCCACGGGCGCCACCCAGCCTCAGCAACGACCACCTGGCATGATGGCCATTGCCGGGAGTCCCAATGCCCCAAGGAGATAGGCATCTACTCCTTGGCATACGTGGGGAGTTAACGGCGCTGGCATCAGCAGAGCGATCCCTGTGTAGTCAGGGGGCTACAACCAACAGGGTACATGGCGGCCCCACCACAACGGACTGGCTACCGTGCTGGATTTCAGGTGATGTAGTCCAATGTCGTCATTGGCGCATAAAGCGACACAGCGTAGCAGACTGCAATAAACTGCACCCAAGAACAAATCCACGCCCAAGAGATGGTAGGTGAGCGGGACTGCTAAGCGATGACGACCAACCTGGCTAGAGATGGTAATGCATGATGGACACATCGCTCCTTGTAAGGCGCCCTTCCCCAATCGGCTCGCTCTTCGGAAAATTTAGAAGGATGGAGGTCAAACCCGTTAGGGGACCATCTCACAAGGCCAAAACGTTTGAGACTCCTTTTAGTCGCCTCTTACGACAGGCAGGAATACCGTGGGCCTATTCTTACCCCCGAACCCACAGGGGGGTCGGTTTTCATACTTCGTTCTTATACTTGCTATTGTAATTCATTTCTTCAATAACTTTCTGTTCACAGATCGAAGGAAAAATACGTTTGCATTCAAATTCGAAATGACCTCAAATGGAATGATCAGATTACACGAGTAACGGGTAAGGCGAACTCTAGATAGCGGTTTACTGGTAGAATACTGAAGCGATGCAGTCCTACAACAAAAGAAATAGCTTACAATACGTTAGTTCGTCCAGTCTTGGAGTATTGCTCGTCTGTATGGGATCCTTACCAGTTGGGTCTAATTGAAGAGATTGAGAAGGTCCAAAGAGTGGCAAGATTCGTGACTGGTACATTTAGCCATCGCGAGAGCTTTCCTAATCTCATAGAAAGTTTGAAGTGGGACACACTTGCAGATAGACGGTGCGCTAAACAGAAGGGGCTGCTCTCTAAATTCCGAAATCCGATCTTCACTGAGGATGTAGAGCAAATATTATTACCACCATCTTTCAAATCGCGCAATGATCACCATTCAAAGATACGGGAAATAAGAGCTCGTACTGAGCCGTTCAGACTGTCGTTTTTCCCTCGCGCGATCCGCGGGTGGAACAGGGGTGAAAATATGACTTTGGCGCGAATTGTGCCCTCCGCCACACAGCGCTTGGTGACTAGCGGAATATATATGTAGATGTAGAAGTCTTTAGTTTTTAGTAATGGCGGTATTAAACACGTTGGACAAAACAGTAGTCAGGCACCAGGAGACACCACAATTATACCGTGTAACATCTACTCTATCCTTGATAACGGCCTCAATTCAGGGAGGAACAGAATCCACGACTTTGTAAAATCTAGCGGAAGCCTCTCGTGTATCATTAGATCCCGTAATGCTAAACATTTGCGAGGATGCTGATTGTTACGTTTCACCTACTGTTGCCACTGGAGCCTGAATCGTCGTTAAACAAAGAACGGCACGCGTGCAGCGCTGTGGAGGCGGCTTAAAGACAGCCAGGTCCACAGCGTAAGCTTCGTGAAGATTTTGGAGAGATGATAACACTTGGGCCACCAACTATGTTGAGATAAACACCGTGGTTCGTGTTCTTCAATACTGGGCCCTTGTCATGGTAAGGTAACACCCCAAAAGCTCTCAGAACCACCTCTGGTCTGAATTACACGGCAGCTTAAACGCCCTATTGGACCTTTCTCTTGACGCCTTGCGTGATTTGAAAAGAGCCAAATATACGAGTCGTCGGAGCACACTACGCGCCTTGTGTCAGCTGCTGCCCAGTTTCTGTTTTGTTTGATCCAACGATGAATTGCAGCTTTATCCCTTTCAGACACCGGGTTTAACTAGGAATGGTAATTTCGAAATCAACGAGATTTTCTAACAAAAATAAAAAAAGGAAACCTTAAATTTGTAATAACAAATCGAAATTTCGCGCCGTTATCTTGTATGTTGGTAAGCGTGCAGAATCACCTGTAGGTGGCAGCCTAGTGCAGATGCACACATACCGTCGCAGTAATCAGTATAAAGATGGCCGCCCCACTTGCGACTTGCACCAGGGAAAAACAGCGTTCTGTTTTCGGTTTCTGCGTAGTGAAGGTATGAAAGGTATTGAAATTTATCGACGAATGAAGGTTCAGTACGGTGATGCATGTTTGTCACAGCAGCAAGTGTACGAATGGAATAGGAAGTTCGCAAATAGTGTGACTTCAGTGGAAGATGCTCCTCGTCCAGGTCAGGCACAACTGGTTGTGACTCCACAGAACACTGCAGCAGTTGAAGCCATAGTGAAGGAAAACTGCCAAGTGACACTGAATGACATTGCAGTATGTTTACAGTTTAGTCATGGGTCCGCACACCACATTGTGCATGATGTGCTCCAGTTTCACAAAGTGTCTGCAAGATGGGTGCCACAGCAGCTGACTCCTGAAATGAGAGAACGGCGTGTTGATGTTTGTGTAGAACTTCTTCGGTGCTTTGAACGAGATGGTGACGGCTTCCTTGCAACAATCGTTACTGGGGACGAAACCTGGGTTCACTTCCACCAACCGGAAACGAAGACAGCGAGCAAGGAATGGAGTCATTCATCATCACCAAAACCAAAGAATTTTCGAACAGAACCATCAGCTGGGAGGGTTATGCTGACTCTCTTTTGGGACGAAAAGACCTCATTTTGGAGCATTGCATGCATAGAGGGACCACTGTTACCAGTGCATCATACACAGATCTCCTACAAAATCATTTGTGGCCTGCAATCAAATCAAAGCGACATGGATTGCTGTCAGCAGGTGTCCTTTTGCAACGTGAGAATGCAAGGCCCCATACTGTCCGTACAACAGTTCCAACAATCACAGACCTGCATTTTGAGTGTCTTACTCGTCCACCATACCAGATCTTGCACCAAGTGATTTCCATATGTTTGGGCCAATCAAAGACGCAATGGGAGGGAAGGAGTTCCATTCTGATGAAGGGTACGCCACGCGGTTCATGAGTGGTTACGCAGACTACGAAAAGATTTTTTTTCTAAACGAATTTATGCACTTTGTAAGCGCTGGAGGACTTCCATTGAGCGTGGGGGAGATAACATTGAAAAATGATACATCTTTGTACCACTTCTGCACAATAATTAATATTTTAAAAAATATTTAAGCTTTTCATTTGACTCACCCTCGTACCAAATGGGTCCAAACAGGACCACCGAGCTGTTATTCTTTTATTGGATGCCAAGGACACACACAGAAGAACATCCATTGGAGAATGGAGAATGTCAGTGGGGCAGCATGTCTGTCGAAAACCACCGTTGTGGAATGGTGCTCCCCAAGTTCCGTGCTGGTCGATCTGGGAGGCCAGCCAGACGTTGAGCCAACTCTAGTTGGAGACAACTCAGCACCCGCCCCATGGTCCTGGTCCCTCCCCATGCGATTATCAAGCCTTCGGTCCCTTAAGGCGTTAAAGCGTCGGCGATTCGTGCCCGATATAAATGTGCAGCAGGTAGCCACGAACTTCTTCACGCAGCAGGACATGGTGTTTTGCGAAACGGATATCTTCAACCTGGTACGTCGGTGGGATGATTGTGTCAGTGCTCACGGCGATTTTGCCGGATTGGCATACCCATTCTGGACAGCACGGCCTTCAAAAAGACACTTTTTGATCGCCACTTACACTATTGGTACGAAATTTGTATTTTTTATTTTCACAAAAATCTAGAACCCACACGATAGAGTGGGTCAGAATTATTTTACATATTTATATCGTATGTTATTTATGAAATCAATTACGGTCTTTTATTTTTTTTAAATATAAATTTTACACGTCACACGTCTTGTTCTTGCTCTCTTCTAGCAGCTGCAGCAATGAGAGGCATGCAGATCATCAACAGTAAGCCACTGTTGATACCCATGTATGTTCTTATTATCACTTTTGTGTTTTACATATTTTCTTTGATGCCTCTTCGTCATATCCACTTACGTTTTCTTCACTAGATGAAAAAATTAGCGATTCTCCAGTCACCTGTCGGAAATCCACTGAAGTCTTCCACTTCACATTCATCGATTAAAGGTATAATTTCCTCATTAGTAGGCCCTAAAAATAAAAATCTAACACAGTGTGACAATAACGTGCAAATCTATTGGCAATATGATATATTTGTTCCATAATCCGCCTCAGATATCGGCGTAAATGAGCATACGCAAGTAACACAGTCCCAGCACGCAGAATTGTGCTTATGGAAGCCGGCGGTTCTAGGCGCTTCGGTCCGGAACCGCGCTGCTGCTACGGTCGCAGGTTCGAATCCTGCCTCGGGCATGGATGTGTATGATGTCCTTAGGTTAGTTAGGTTTAAGTAGTTCTAAGTCTAGGGGACTGAAGACCTCAGGTGTTTAGTCCTATAGTGCTTTTTTGTGCTTATGGAAGTTGCAGTCGTTTTAACAGTGAAGCTATTAAAAATTTTAGCGGAATAATTTTTGATTTCTTTCATATCCGATGCTGAAACATTTTTTTCAAATGTCAAAACAATAAATAATGCACAATTGACACTTCTCTCGTTGCAGACACTCCGGGCAAGCCACACTGAAAATTTCCAAAGTTTAATACAAAATACTTCGAGTCTGTAACAAGATATCAAAGTGATTCGAGCTGTATAAGAAGCAAAGATCCCCGACCAATTGTTTCGCTGATGACTACGTAGCGAAATAGTATGACACTACAACGCAAATAAACAAAGCCCATACAACTGCGCGTGCCATGTCCGAAAGCGTTAGGTACCGCTATTAACAATAGCCTTTTTGCAGGGTACACAACTTCAAATGTCCTTTGTATGCAGTTCCCTTCGTAATGGTTGCTCCGAAACTGGCTGAGATGACCTGAAACCTATCTCCTTTGAAATTTGTTGCCATTGACAAGGCATGGCAAATGTCCGATCGTTTGCGAAATAGAAACCACCTTGAAAACCTGAAACGTTGCGCTGATGTGTTCTACATTGTGTCTAGAATGGCCGTCAGTCGCCTCATGTCGCTCTTTTCAGTTCTGGAAGCACAGTTATATCGTAAAGATGCCTAGAAAATAGTGTCTTCTGCCAAGCATGAATGCCTGCTGAGAGGTTTGGCCTGATTTCATGGAGCCCGCATAACATACTTGTCACACGCTTCCTTCTTCATGCCAACTCTCGGCCACGAACTGCAGGGACAATGAAGACGCTCCTGAAGCGTTCTCGATGGGAGGTATTTGATGACCCATCATACAGCCTAGACTTGGCTCCCTCTCATTTTCATCTCTGCTCACACGAACTGCTGGTTATAAAGACAAAATTTTGCCACAGACAACGAGCTGCAGACCAGTGGAGAGAACTGGTGGAAAGCACAGGTAGCGGCCTTCTATGACGAGGGTATTGGAAAGTTGGTACAACACTACAACAATGTCTAAGTCGGAGGGGCGACTAAGTGGTGAAGCAGCTGGAGGGCGTAGTTAACTGTTGTAAATAAAACATTTTTGTATTTCACCGTGGTTTACATTTCGCGACCGAACACACTTTAATATACAAATAGCACTCTTAGATCTGTTAAGACAGCCCGCGTTGATACACCAACAAATCGGACATATTTATTCTCGGTGTGGTGTGGTCATCGCTACGTCCAAAGACAATAGCTACTTTGTCACTCTGTCACGTCTACTCGTCGACCTTCTTACTGCGCTGTTCCCCTAAAACCTACTGGTACATACACTGTACTTCACTGACATGACTTGCGTCAGCGGTAGAGAGACTTGCGTCACATGATAACCTGGCACTGTCGTCGTCGGCTGATACTCGTATCCGAATTTTGTTTTCTTCTGCATTTCCATTACTGCACCACAGTTCAGGTATGCAGATGCTTTTGTTCGCTTAGCAGACCAATCCTGGCATGAAACATGCGGCCACACAGATTACACGTAATGGAGGGTGGAGGGCGTGGCTGTGCCTGGCAAAGTTAGCCTTTCTGACATGTTCCCGCCTTCGACGTTTCTGCTCTAAATGTAAGGCAGCAGCAGAAGAAGAAATTATGTGCCAGTGATTACGAACTTCCACTGCGACGCACCAGTTACAGGAGTCAATGTTTAGACTGTTTAGATTCTTCTCCACTTTGTCCGTATAGCGCAAGCACTCGCAACATTTAGTGACACGCGGGCGCCTGATTCACATACTCAAGCTCGCGGGCTGTCTCGCCACGTGAGGTGACAGTAACGCTCCTAGCACATAAAGTCAGAACTACAGCGCCAGTGACGTTAATGCCTGTGGGCTAAAACACCGATATTAAAGGCATCCGTTTCCCGACACGCCACGCCAACAAACTGTGCCTCAAACCATGTTTTTAAGGTACATTCATTTTACAACTTATGCAAGTTAATTACAGTCTTTTGCAAGTCTAATGAAAGTCTTATTAAGACCATTACGGCTGCAAAAGACTGTATTTAACCTACACAACTTGTGTATCTACGAATGCGGGAAAAGTGGCTGAAAAACAGACAACATACACTTTCATTTTATTTTCAGACGTTTATATTTATTTACGTGTCTTCAACTTTGTTTCTTTGATTACGATGCTTTACGAGGGTGGTTTGAAAAGTTCACCGAATCGCCATGAGAGGTCAGCGCTAGTACAACGAGTTGTTCACGTAATATTCATTGGACTGTAAACACTTATTGCAAAAGTGCACAAAATAGTCACGGAGGATCGCCGATTGAAAGTGCGTGAAATTGGCCACGCTTGAAATATGTCATATGAAAGCGTATATCACATTTTAACTGAAGAATTAGAAATGGAAAAAATTATCTGCAAGATGGGTGCCGCGACCCGCCCGCACATATGTGCCGTCGAACTAAGGTATGTTGCCACATCCGCCTTATTCGCCTGATATGGCTTCTATCTCTTTCCAAAACTGAAAATTTTTCTTGGCGAACGAAGATTCACTTCAAACGAAGAATTGATAGCCAGAATTGACAACTATTTTGCAGGCTTGGAGGAAACTCATTTTCGCGATGCGATCAAGGCACTGGAACATCGTTGGACCAAGTGCATTAATTTACAAGGGGACTACACTGGAACATAAAAGTTTCAGTAATATAAGTACGTTTCTCTGCTCCGTTCCGAAAACTTTTCAAACCACCCTTATACAACAACTGGCTTACAAAACTTCCACCGAGCGAGGTGGCGCAGTGGTTAGCACACTGGACTCGAATTCGGGAGGACGACGGTTCAATCCCGTCTCCAACCATCGTGATTTAGGTTTTCCGTGATTTCCCTAAATCGTTTCAGGCAAATGCCGGGATGGTTCCTTTAAAAGGGCACGGCCGATTTCCTTCCCAATGCTTCCCTAACCCGAGCTTGCGCTCCGTCTCTAATGACCTCGTTGTCTACGGGACGAAGAAATGATGTTCATGACACGTAGATAAAATTAATGTAAACATACGAAGATGGGTATCTTGAAATGTTATCCTAGAAAAATAAACAACTATAAATGCAACTGGCTACAGGTAATTCACAATTTTCAACACGTGAAGTTTTGTAATTCGTCCACGATGGACAAGAATTATTTGTTAGTGTTAATACGGGACAGAACAGTAAACCAAAATATGGTAATGAGACAGGCAGCCCCAGCCGACAAACGATTAGGAGCAACTTTGCGATTTATTTATTTATTTTTGTTTTGTCAAAGGCGAGTTCTAGTTTCTTTGAAATTTAGCTTGTTAATATCCAGAAACATTATTAGAAAGAGTCTTTTTTAAACATTGGTGCAAAAATGGTTTAATTACTGATCCATAGGAGTTATTTCTGTAACGCTAATTATATAAGCCTTTTTTGTTCATTTAAAAAAAAGTTTACAAGTCTAGATAGCTTGGATTTAGCACATATCGTCTATATTAACTAGAATAATGCGAACAACAGAATGGGGAATATCCGAAAATGTGTCACGGGCGGAGGACAGTGCAAGCACTTCGCTTTCCCCCACGAATTGACTCAGCGTGTCGGATTGAAACTAATCGCGGCCTGGATCCGTGTTACAGAGCTACAGAGGAGCATCTCGGAGCCTTGTACCTATGCTCATTCCACTACAAAAAATTTATCGAGGAATTCTTTTTTCTCATGTATTGACATGCCCAACCCATGTGTGTTGGTGGCCAGTAACGATGGCTTCTATACTGTACATCTTCGCCTTCTCAAGAACAATAATTTTTGATAAGGATTTGATCACATTTGATGTTAATAATGTACCTGAACTTGTGTTGGTTGAAGCATTCTAGTTTCTTGAGATCAGTCGATACATCGTCCAAGTTTCGCAACCATAGAGAAGAATAGAAACAACAACTGCTCGATAAACCATCAGTTTGGTGCATAGTGTCAGATCTTTATTCAGAAAAACCCGCTGTCGGAGACGTGCAAATTCGGCATGTCCAGCATGAATTCTGTGTTACACGCCCTTTGCCAATGAGAGGTTAAATGAAAATATACTTCCTAGTTAAAGGAAGTGATATGCTTGTTCCAAAGGTGTGCTGGAAACAGAAATGTTGAAATCTGGAAAGGTAATTCCAGAAGCTGGCTGTGCGAGTACCTTTGTGTTTTGGATATTGATGGTCTGCCGAACTGTTCATTTGCAGTACTATAACAATTTACAGACACGTGCAGCTCTGCTGGTGTTTGATCTGTAGATGATTGGCGGCTGCATACTGCAGTTCACTAACCTTGACAACACTTGTACGCCTTTTTAATGGAGCCTGGACTGATTAAATAGCTCTCTGTCAAATCTGTAATCTCTACACCTGATAGTTTGCAGATGATGTATCAAAGAATGGCTGCTATGTACAGAGCAAACAATGTTGATGCAAAGACACATCCTCTTTTGAGACCATTAGTAACAGGGCGTTCGTCAGATATTTTATTCTGGAACAGTCATGTCATTATGGAAAGCTCGAATCAGCCAAACAAACTATTCATGACAGCCAAAACGTTTTAAGACCTTCCAGACAGCTTCTCTGGGCACCGTATCAAACGCCTTTGGTTGGCTTTGAGCACTATGGGACTTAACTGCTGTGGTCATCAGTCCCCTAGAACTTAGAACTACTTAAACTTAACTAACCTAAGAACATCACACACATCCATGCCCGAGGCAGGATTCGAACCTGCGACCGTAGCGGTCGCGGGGTTCCAGACTGTAGCACCTAGAGCCGCTCGGCCACTCCGGCCCAAACGCCTTTTATAGGTCACAGACAGTAATAGTAAAGACCTATGTTGTTCCCCGCACTTCTGCAGCTGTAGTGCACAGACGACAGTATCAGTAGTTCCTCTGAAGGGGCGAAATCCACACTGAGATTCAGGAAATACAGTCTCGAAAAGAGTCTGGGGGCAATTCAACAGAATTCTATCAAACTTTTACCAGCCGCAGAGAGCAAGGATATGCCACAACAATTAACACACACACTGGTGAGCCAGAACATTACGACCGCCTACAAGGATATGCCACAACAATTAACACACACACTGATGAGCCAGAACATTAAGACCACCTACATAATAGCCGGTATGTCCATCTTTGGCACACATAACAGTGGCGACGCGTCGTGGCTTGGAAGGAATATGGCGTTGGTAGGTCGCTGGAGGGAGTTGGCAGCACATCTGCACACACGTCACCTAATTCTCATGTCGTCTGGGGAGGAGAGAGATGAACACTGACACCACATTCAGTCATATCCTAGATGTGTTCGATCGAGTTCAGATCTGGCGAGTTGTGGGGCCAGCACATCAATCAGAACACGCCACTGTGTTCCTCGAACCTCTCCATCACACTCCCTGAATTGTGACACGGCGCATTATCTTGCTGAAAAAATGCCTCTGCCGTCTGGAAACATGATAGTCATAAAGAAGTGTACGTGGTCTGCAACCAGTGCACGATACACCTTGGCCGTCATGGTGCCTTGCACGAGCCCCACTGGACTCTTGGATGCCCAAGTGAATGTTCCCCAGAGCATAATAGAGCCGCCGCTTGCTTGTCTCTATTCCGCAGTGCAGGTGCCAAGGAGCTGTTCCCCGGAAGACGACGGATTCGCACACTTAAATCGGCATCTGAAGAAGGTATTTGGTTTCATCAGACATGCAACATTCTGCCACTGGGCCAACATCCAGTGCCGATAATCACATGCCCTTTTCAATCGTAGCTGCCGATGTCGTGGTGTTCACATGGCGCATGCACGGGTTATCAGCTGCGGAGGCCCATCGGTGCACTGCGTGTTCAGACACCACTTGTACTCTGCCCAGCATTCAAGTCAGTCTGACGTTAGTTCTGCTACACTCCGGCGCCTGTCCTGTTTTACCAGTCTGCCCAATCAATGACGTCCGATATCTGTAATGAGGGGTGGCCGCCCAACCAAACACCTCTGGACATGAGTTCACCTTGGTTTCGTCACATGTTGAAGACAGTCACCACAGAACCTGTTAAACACCCGGCAAGTCGGGCCGTTTCCGAAATGCTTGTGCCGAGCCTCAGGACCATTAAAATATGCCCTTGGTCAAGGTCACTGATCTATGTGCAACGTGCTTGTGTCTGACTAGCAGTCATTACTCGCTCGGTGACGCTGTTATCGCCTGGACGGGCTTATATCAATGGTCCTAATGTCCTGGCTGATCGTATGCTTCGTGTGGTGTAGTGCGGAGAGCGAGGTGCCAAGGCAAGGTTGGTACTTTGCAATGGAACCGCAAGGAAACGCAGTGGCTGCCAGCAGCATCGACGAAAGAGAAACTACGGCGTAGACCCGTTCAGAAGAGTTTCCATTTGATACTTCATCAGCGCACGTCTGCGCTCAGTGCCACTCAGATCATTAGCAGTCATCGCCGAAGGCGACAGCGTCGTTTCTCTACTGAATCATCAGTGCAACAGTTGTTTTAGACAAAACTACGTAAAAGAGTAAACTGAATTGTACTCAGAGAGAAAAGACTAGTACCTTCTTCTGTATCATTTGAACAATTTCTTTGGCCATGGATTGTTACAAGTTAAGCACATATTTCATCTTATTCAAGCTGTAGTAAAGTGATCTAATATTTTAAAGCTTGTGGTGTCATTTCGGCCTCTCCAGGAGTAAAGTTAAGAACCCATCAGCCTGTATCAACGAGTGTTATTTCGTCCGTTTATTACCTGTGGTATGCGAGAACAGATATAAAATTCCTCTGTCGCAGTGACTTCGGTCGTCCGTGTTACTCAAAATCGCCACGAAAATACATTATAAAATACCTAAGCAGAAAATGAATTAGCATGAATGGATTAACAACAATACGTTGTAAATAAGTCAAGGCTTATTAATTTATCTTACTTATTAATAATTACTCGTATTTATCTTCGTGCAGTGTTTACAATTAACAGGCTCTGAGTGAATAGTCCAACAAATCTATACTACTACTTCTAGACAGGTCAATGGTACCACAAATATCGAAAAGTACTTGACCAATTTACTTTAAATTTTTATACGTGACTTTGATAAACATTTCGATGAACAGAGGCTATATATTATACGCTGTATACAGGTGTCCCACTCAAACTTCCCCGATTTCGAAGACCAGGAAAAAAAAACCCACAGTAGATACGACAATAAAGTGCACCACATTGTAGTGCATCTCAAACAACCATTTGTAGTACGAAGAATATCGAATCTATATTCAATTTCTTGCCAAGTTCTTTGTAACATTTCTGCTGTTATTATTGCAATCGCATTAGTGGAACGATGTCGCAACTTACAAATATCATTCACTTTGGTGTAACACACACGGTCCTTCACGAATTCCCGCATGAAGAAATCAAACGGAGTAATGTCGGGTGAACGTGGTAGCCATCAATGTGTCCTCCGCGTCCGATCCAACGATTGGAATATCGCCTATCCAGGAACTTACAAATAGCAGTTGACCAATGCGGCAGAGCTTCATCTTGTTGAAAAATAATATTAGGTTGCAAGTCTTGTATCTGTGGGTACAAAAACTGCTCCAATATGTCCAGATACACTGACCCATTTACTGTCTGTTCCGCAAAGAAGAACGGTCCAACAATCCTGTCATCCATTAGCCCACACCAGATGTTTAGTTTAAGGCCATCACGAACATGTTCAATGACAACGTGCCGATTTTGCGAACCCCAAATCCAAACATTACGCCTATTAACCCTTCCTGACAGATGAAAAGTTGCCTCATCTGAGAATAAACATCTTTCCAGGAAGCTGGCATCCATATCAATACCTGTGCGGCTGGTCCCGGCGGAGGTTCGAGTCCTTCCTCGGGCATGGTAGTGTGTGTTTGTCCTGAGGATAATTTAGGTTAAGTAGTGTATAAGCTTCGGGACTGATGACCTTAGCAGTTACGTCCCATAAGATTTCACACACATTTGAACATATCAATACGCTGCAGCATATCCGCAGCAAATCGTTGTTGGCGTGGTTTGTCGTTTGGCGACAAATGTTGCAGAATTTGAACTTTGTAAGCACATATACGAAGACGCTGGTGAACTAGGCAATACAATGTTGATCCAGCTGCCTAGATGCTTGACGAATTAACTTACGTGGCCTTCTGAGAAAAGTTTGTCTCGTGTCCTCCACTGTCTCTTCTGAAACTCCGCAACGTGCACCGCTAGAAGTTTCAGAACGCTTCCTGTGGCCAGAAACTTCCTATACCATTCCTTAAATGTTTTCACACCTGGTGGATCGCCATTCATACACATGACAATAATTTCTTTGAACAGTAGTCGGCGATTTTGTTTCTGCAAACCACACTACTGCTAGCGCGCATTACTGTGGAGTCGCCATTTTCACTTCATGTGACCTTGCTGCACTCTGGCGACGATAAAGAATGCTCCAAATCGCTCTGAGCACTATGGGACATAACATCTGAGGTCATCAGTCCCCTTGACTTAGAACTACTTAAACCTAACTAACCTAAGGACATCAGACACATCCATGCCTGAGGCAGGATTCGGACCTGCGACCGAAGCAGCAGCGCGGTTCCGGACTGAAGCGCCTAGAACCGCTCGGTCACAGCGGCCGGCTGGCGACGATACTTGGCACTTCTGACGTGGGAATATAAATTCTTTGAGGTGCTCTACAACGTGGTGCATTATTCATTATCGTATCTACTGTGGTTTTTCTCTCCTGGGTCCCTGAAATCAGGGAGGTTTGAGTGGGACACCGTGTATAATGTGGAAATAAAGTTAGCAAAAATTTTGAAAAGTAATTGATAATTTACTTCAGATTTTTACCCGATACTTTATTAAAGATTCAGACAGACACAGGCTATATAATTTTTTAAACAAGAGCATACAGGTTTTCTGTTAAACCGACTGAGATGTAAAATACTGTGCTGTGGTCTGCAGTGAAAATGTGCCGTTTTGTTTTTTACCTCGTTGGACAAAGAGAGGGGAAAAGCTGATGGACGAATAGATGCGGAGGAAGACGAGATGGACAATGAAAGATGGAGGGAAAGGTGGACAAAGAGAGTGTGGAGAAGGAGATTACAGCGTGTATCCAATTCCCATACATACATAGCAACTGCGAGGCCTTTTGTAAGTATGGCGACAATTGTTCGTGTCGGATGATACCTTATAGGTTTCCCACATTAACAGTTCACTATTTACAGCATTCCAAGGCAAACAGAGTGCTCTTTTAAGGGAACGACCAACATTTTGTCTAGTGAACTTATTTCGAAACTTGTCCGATCTCGTGAAAAAAGTAAACATGAGCATGACTGGAAGTAGCGTATTTTTATTAATGAAGGAAGACAACAAGGAGCTTAGTATTTAACGTCACGTCGACGACTTCATTAGAAGAAAGGAAGCACAAGGTCATTACAGAGGTAGCATGAACTCTGATTCTCCGAAGGACGTACATCTACACTCCACAAGCCAAATAGCAGTATGTGGCAGAGGGTGCTTTGTGTACCCCTGTCGCTTCTCTTTTCCTGTCCCAGTCGCAAATAGCTCGCGGGAAGAAAGATTGCTGGTAAGCATTCGTGTGTGGTCTAATCTCTCTAATTTTATCTTCATGGTAGTTTCGGGAGACATCCTTAGGAGGAAATAGTACATTTGTTGACTCTTCTAGGAACGTACGGTCTCACATCGTGATGCAGAACGCCTCTCTGACAACATCTGCCACTGGAGTCACTTTATCATCTCTTTGGCGCTTTCGTGTCTACTAAATGAACCTGTAACGAAACGCGCTGCTCTTCTTTGGATCTTCTCTATTTCCTCTATTAGTCTCCTCTGGTACGGATGCCACAATGACGAACAATATTTAAGTATTGATCGAACGATATTGTTTTGTAAGCTACTTCCTTTATTGATGGACTGCATTTCCTGAGAATTCTTCTAATGGATCTCAGTCTGGCACCTGCCTTACCCGCAATTAATTTCATGTGGTCTTTCTGCTTCAAATCGCTCCGTATGCATACTCCTAGATAGTTCATGAACTTGCCTTGTGTAGTAGTATAGATTAGTTGGACTGTTAACTCAGCGCCTGTTATTTGTAAGCACTGCAGTAAGATAGATAATTATTAATAAATAAGATAAATTAACAAGTCTTAACTTATTTAAAACTTATTAGTGTTAACCTACTCATAGTAATCCATTTTATGTTTAAGTATTTTGTAATAGTATTTTCGTTATGGTGTCCAGTAAAACGGACGACCTCTGCTGCTGCGAGAGAGGATTTTATAGCTATTCTCGCACGCAGGCGGTAATTAGGTAAGGACGGACCTGCAGCTTATTCTTCGGAATAGCTATTATTGGTTGTCCTACTAGAAAGATTTTCAAATATGCAGTGTTGTTATAAAAATACTATTATGATTAATTTAAAAATAAGAGAACAGTTTGTTAGGACGCCACATTAGCTTCACTAAAGCTTTTAAAGATTTTGGTGTTGACCTGATGTTACACTAACTTCCCTTCATAACATTTAGTGATAATGATTTAAGGTGGAATCTAAGAACATACTGTCGGCTCTACATTGCATACAGAGGTAAAGAATGTGGGCTTATGGGCACTCTTTAGCTGCAATTCTTTCATAAAAGGTGAATGATAAAACAGTCTCTCCCCCCCCCCCTTCCCTCCCCCAACCCCAGCCTGAAGTTAAACATGTAAACAGTAAAAACAGCACGAACGGGAATCGTACCCCTTTTCTTTAAACAATGAAAAGTTACCAGCAAAACTGATACTCTCAGTATAGCTTCTTAGCTCTGGTATAACGGGAAGAGACAGTGAAGAAATCGATACGTCGGCTGACAGCTGTTTAAGAATGAATGTGAACCGTCGAAGACTGGCCCAGTTTTCCCTGTCACCCCATCAGCTGCTTCCCGGTATGAAGCCAGTGCCTTGATAAGGTCTTACATAACATTATTTGACACAGTCACAGCCTTAAATTCTTCTTATACCTAAACACAATTCTTTGTTATATTTTCATCTGAATGTTTCTTCTCCTGTTCCTTTTGACAGTGTATTAAGCGGAAATAGATTCATCTTTGTTTACTGACGCTGGAGTAAAAGGTATAAGAGTCAAATGAAAGTGTGACATGAAAATGAACCGTGGGGGACTCTTAGCTAGGTTAGTTTTGTATTACAAGTAATTAAGACACTTGACACGCGTTCGAGTTGACTACAGTTCAATTCCCGATACGACCAGTCAGATTTAAGTTTCCCGTGGTTTCTTGGAAAAGCACCCGCCCGATCTCCGATCCCTTCCTTCCTCCCAAACAACCTTCGGCTCCGTCCCTAATGACATCGTAGTCGACGAGAAATTAAATGTCAATCTTCTTTCTATTTTATTGAATACACGAGCACCAAAATATTTGACTTCTTTCTATATAAATGTTAAATACTTTAAGTTTTTGTAGAAATAATTTTAGTCTATTATAATCATGCTGCATGCAATTTTTTGAGAAAAGAAAAACGTTGTGACCGACAAAAGTCAAGAATGGATGTATCATGTGTCAAAATTTCAAGGTTTATAACACCATCATTGTAGAATGTTCTAGAATTAACATAAGCCATAGTCTTTAAAACTCTTTCTTATCCCTAAAACATGTCACAGTTCATTAGTGAAAGTAAATTTGGTGAATAAACTTCGAAGGCTTACTGAAAAGTAATGTCTCAGAATATTTTAGAGAAACCTCGCAAGACTTTTCAAATAAAACAAACGTTACTAGCATCCCACATCTTCAACAGAATCACCCTGTCGATGAATACGTATCTCTCAACGAGAGACCGGTTTGTTGATACTGCCTCTGTAGATTATCTTTGTTGACGGCACCATAACCTTACCTCTGCTTGCACTGCTTCATCACTACCAAAGTTGAGCCCTCGAAGAAATGGGAGTGGGCCAAGTCGGGACTGTATGGAGGTTGATCGATGACAGTGAAAGCAAGGCATCGGATTTTTGCCCATGTCACCTTGCTGTGATGTGACTTTGTAATGGAGAGGACCCTCCATGCGTGACCGAACTCTTCGAATTCGAAACTATTACAGACGCTGATATTCACGCACCAACATAGTTACGTTACACACCGCCATGTTACACGCTACAGTTCGGAGCTCACTAGTGGCAGAGGGCTGCAACTACGTAGACATCAAAATAAAAGATTTGCAATGTTAAATGAATGTTTTACTTAAAGTAATTTAAAAATTGCCTCATAGAAAAATTCGTTGTCATTACTTTTTCAGCATGCTGTGGAATTTCTTTTTTCTTAATATACATACAAATGTGGTAGCGTGTTCTGAAAATGTAACTGACATAGGCACTCCATTAAGTACAGTATGTTGGCTTTCAGTGACCAGTCTGTGGTTCCAAAACCTGAACAGTACTACTACTTTGAATGGACTGCAGTTACGGAGACTATCGTTTTCTGAGAAGTGTAGAACTTTGTACATTGTGTTTCGTTAAAGTTTAACGACTAGCCGTTTGTTGACATTTTCAAATAAATCATTAAGTTCAATTTAAACGAGAGAACTATTATTAATCCTATTTTCATTATTGTATATCTCTAAAAACCTGTTGTTTGGTAACAGCGAGGTACATTTCCTAATTAAGGAAAGGTATCGTCAGCCCCAAGGTTTGTTTACACACCCTAGCACTTAATCTTTGATAGTCACGAACCCCTTCGTCCTGCGATGTGAGAACTAGCTCACGCAGCCAATTACTGGTAATTCGGAGTATGCTGATGCATTAGCTCCATAATTAACTATCATATACAACCGTTCGCTCGACGAAAGATCCGTGCCCAAAGACTGAAAAGTTTCACAGGTCACGCCAATATTCAAGAAAGGTAGTAGGAATAATCCACTAAATTACAGGCCCATATCGTTAACGTCGATATACCGCAGGATTTTAGAACATACATTGTGTTCGAATATAATGAATTACCTCGAAGAAAACGGTCTACTGACACACAGTCAACATGGGTTTAGAAAACATCGTTCCTGTGAAACACAACTAGCTCTTTATTCACATGAAGTGCTGTGTACTATTGACAATGGATTTCAGATCGATTCCGTATTTCTGGATTTCCAGAATGCTTTTGACACTGTACCACACAAGCGGCTAGTAGTGAAATTGCGTGCTTGTGGAATATCGTCTCAGTTATGTGACTGGATCTGCGATTTCCTGTCAGAAAAGTCACAGTTCGTTGTAATTGACGGAAAGTCATCGAGTAAAACAGAAGTGATTTCTGGCGCTGCCCAAGGTAGTGTTATAGGCCCTTTGCATTTACTTATCTATATAAACGATTTGGAAGACAATCTGAGCAGCCGTCTTCGGTTGTTTGCACACGACTCTGTCGTTTATCGACTAATATAGTCATCAGAAGATCAAAACAAACTGCAAAACGATTTAGAAAAAATATCTGAATAGTGCGAAAAGTGGCAGTTGACCCTGAATAGCGAAAAGGTCATCCACATGAGTGCTAAAAGGAACTCAAACTTCGGTTACACAATAAACCAGTCTAATCTAAAAGCTGTAAATTCAACTAAATACCTAGGTATTACAATTACGAACAACGTAAATTCGAAAGAACACATAGAAAATGTTGTGGGGAAGGCTAACCAAAGGCTGCGTTTTATTAGCAGGACACTTAGAAAATGTAAAAGACCTACTAAGGAGACTACCTACAATACACTTGACCGTCCTCTTTTAGAATACTGCTGCGCGGTGCGGGATGCTTGCCAGATAGGCCTGACGGAGTACATCGAAAAAGTTCAAAGACAGGCAGCACGTTTGGTATTATAGCGAAATATGGGAGAGAGTGTCACAGAAATGATATAGGATTTGGGCTGGAAATCATTAAAAGAAAGGCGTTTTTCGTTGCGACGCAATCTTCTCACGAAATTCCAATCACCAGCCTTCTCCTCCGAATGTGAAAATATTTTGTTGACACCGACCTACATAGGGCGGAACGATCACCACGATAAAATAAGGGGAATCAGACCTCGTACGGAAAGATATAGGGGATCATTGTTTCCGCGCGCTGTACGAGATTGGAATAATAGAGAATTGTGAAGGTGGTTGAATGAACCCTCTGCCAGGCACTTAAATGTGATTTGCAGAGTATCCATGTAGATGTAGATGTGGAGTACGCCATACTGCTAGTGCAAATTACCAGTTTTTACTTATGTGAAGCATTGTTAGAGGTGGTGCTATAAAAAGTATCCAGACATCTCTCAGTGGACATTTATAAGGGGTGCGTCCGGCCTTCGCCTTTATGACAGATTGAACCCTGCTGGGGACACTGCCAATGAGGTGCCTGAATACCTTTGGAGGAATAGCAGTTCAGTCTTCCTCCAGAGGCGAGACCGGCGAAGGTAATGATTGGACGCTGAGATCTGGAGCTAAGTCCATATTCTAACTCATCCTAAAAGTGTTCATTGGGTTCAGATCGGGTCTAGGCAGGCCAGTCGATTTCACGAATGCAGTTGTCCACAATCTATTGCCTTACAAATGCTTCTTAATAACAGGCTCCATTGTCATGCTGATACAAACAATAATCGTGTCAGAAATATTCTTCCACTGTAAGCAGGACACAGTGCTGGAAAATATGTTCAGATCCTTCATCTTTTGAGTTTTCTTAAGCACAATAATGAGATTGCACACGAGAGACAAAAAACACCTCGTACCGCAACACCACATCCTCCGTACTCCATTGTTGGCGCAGCACATGATGGTAGGCACGGTTCTCCAGGCATTCTGACTGCCACAAGGTATATCGTGATTCACCACTCCAAATCACTTGTTTCCAGACATCCGCTGTCTAGTGGTGTCGCTTTTTGCTCCACCTCCAGCGTCGCTTAGCTTTGTCCACTGACATGTGTGGCTTATGAGGAGCGGCTCGGCCACTGCACCCCATTGTTTTTAACTCCGTACTCAAAGTCATTATGCTAGCTGATCTGCTGGTAGCAAATTGGAACTCAAGAGGGATTCCTTCCGCTGATTTCATGTGATGTTTTGAAATCACCCTCCGCAATGCTCGATGAACCGTCCGTCATTACATGAGGCCTCCCTGGTCTTTGTTTAATTGTGGTTGTTCCTTCACATTTCGACTTCACAATCACATCGTCAAAAGTTAATTTGGGTAGTTTTAGAAGGGTTGAAATGTTCCTGATTGTCTTACTCTGGTCACATCCAATAACTAGTCCACGTTCCAAGTCACTGATCTCGTGACAGACCCATTCTATGGTACTGCTTCTCTACTGTCAACACAATAATTTGTGCCTACTTTGATACTGACGGGTCTGCCTCTTGCGAGAGAGTGTTTTCAATTCCGCATTACATAGTGGGGTCCGGATACTTTTGAACATAGAGTGTATTATGCGTTAGAAAAAAGTCATTTAAGAAGAGAATAAGAATCGAACCCTGACTTTTGGTTCACGTAATCGAACGACTCATAAACCCATAACAGTCACGAAATATTTCTGGTCCAGTTCCTTAGCGTTGCCACTAAAACTGATTATTTGCGGGAAAATCGTCGTCTGAAACTCATTCTCAAATTAAACAGAGTTTTGCGAACAGCTAAGAAAAAGAAAAAACAACAGTAAACTAATGTAGTAGGTAGCTAATTAAAGATGAACTTCAGCTTCCGAAACGCGATGTTGTTGCTCATCTTGTCTACTCTTCGGTTGTTTGTCCTTGCAGTGTGCTCCTAGACATCTAATAAATACTGATCTCTCGAACTGTGCCTAAGCCTTTTTAGGTGCGTTTAGCGCTATGAGGCTTCACATATTCTTGTCGCTATTGAGACAGGATGGATTTTTTTCCAATCCTGTAGAACATCAGTTACCTGAAAAGCGACCAGACGAAACATCGGTTAAACGAAAGTCTTCCATTCGGTTAATTCAAATTCGTGCGCGCCCAGTGACTTTCAAGAATCGACAGGCGATATAACAACTTAGTGTTATCGACGACCAAGACTCTTGCGTCGACAAGGAAGAACGTCGCGACGACAGTGATGAAAAAGAACCACCCAGTGACGAAGTTTTTCCACAACCTTGTGACAGCTGCTAAGTGGTTAGAATAACAAAATAACAAACAAGAATGTGATCCTGTATTACTGCAGTCTTTAAAACGATTCAGTAACAAAGAGAGAGAGAGAGAGAGAGAGAGAGAGAAGATCGAAGGGTAGGATTTAACATCTTGTCGACTTCGAACTCATTACAAACAGAGCACAAGCTCCTCGAAACTTTTCAGGGATGGGGTAAGAAATCTGTCGTGCCTTTCAAAGGAACAATTTGCCTGATGCGATTTGGGGAAATTACGGAAATCCTAAATCTGAATTACCGGAGGGTCCTACCGAATGCGAGAGAGAGTAAGACGAGTCTCAGTTCTGAAACAAATTTTGGGCATTTGTTTCGGGTAATCAAAGCTTACTGCGTATGTTAATGCAGACATTCTAATTTTTTTATTTTGATTTCTACAAAAAACTGCTACCGGTACATTAGCAGACAATATGACGTCACTCACGCGTAGAAAAGCTGATTTCTAAGAAACAACTTTCATTCAAAGTTCTATACTTGACTACCATTTCCACTCCACAATTGACACACAGAGTTGAAGTACAGTATACGATTGACTTTTAGAACATACTTATGGTATGAAACTTTTCACAAACTCAATGGCTCCTCTGGCAATCGTTGGCGTGAAAATAGTACAAGAAACTGTTATTAGCGTCTCCATCACTCACTCCCTGTACAAGGGAAAGTGCTTATTTATTAGAAATGTTTTCAGATTCTCTGAACAGCAATTGTCGACAAACGGCAAGAACAAAGAAAATTCAAGCGGATTTGGCCGATTTTGCTTTCCGTAAAATAATACATCATTACTCAGCATCCTTTACCCTTGGCGTCGGCTGAGGCTCAGTTATTAGCGGAATAGCTCGGAGTGCCAAGTAGTGGTTTGTTGTGATTTTCCGTCGGCTGAATCTCTTGCGTAATGATTCGAAGCATCCAATACCAGAGAGAAAAATGCCATTATCATTTGGGGTCTAGCTGATCAATTTCCGTTATGTTTCTTATTTTCGTTTCGAGTACGGTAGTAGGTGCACGTAACGTATCCGGATTGCTTCCAGACTTGTCAACCCAGAGCAAAAACACAATACAATATCTCTTGTTAAGGCTACCTAATTGGTTTCAGATTTCATTGAAAACAATTTTACAGCTGTGAAATGAATTGATGGTAACAATACCAATTCTGTAATTTTAAAATGGAACTCCATCGATTCAGATTTAATGTTGTCACAGTCAGAAATATTTATGGAGGTATGTTCCGTCTTTGGAACTAAATGAAAGGCAGTTTGTTTTTTTGCGATATGCGTTTCGCTTCTTTTATTTACGAAGCATCTTCTCTGGCTTGTTATACATGTTCGTTTTAATATATAAAGATAAACTCTGCTCGAACAGGCCATGCAGGCCCAACGGTACCGACCAGCCGCCGTGTCATCCTCAGCCCACAGGCATCACTTGGATGCAGATACGGAAGAGCATGTTGGTCAGGACACTGCTCTCCCGGCCGCATATCAGTCAGTTTACGAGACCGGAGCCGCTACTTCTCTATCAAGTATTCTCATGTCACTCTTGTTTTTCCTGTTAAAAAAAAATCAAATGGCTCTGAACACTATGGTCTGAGGTCATCAGTCCCCTAGAACTTAGAACTACTTAAACCTAACTAACCTAAGGACATCACACACATCCATGCCAAAGGCAGGATTCGAACCTGAGACCGTAGCGGTCGCCCGGTTCCAGACTCAAGCGCCTAGAACCGCTCGACCACACCGGCCGGCTTTTCTGGTTAGACACAAGTTTTACATGACAAGTTTCGTGAGGTTAAATTGTTCTTTTGGTGTTATTTACGATTTCCATTGTCGTTAGTTAATATGAGTCATCTTGGATATGCGTTTACTCTGTCTCCGTATCACGTTTCCAGGATGATACATATGAACAACACTGTGAATCCTAAGTAACACCAAAAATTTAAGGGTACGAAATCTGTGCTACGAAAGCTGTTTCTAACTTGGCAAACAAGAGTGACATGAGAAAAAGTAATATATTAATATACTTGTAACTACTACAAAAGTATTTATTATATGTGTAAAAAATGTATTACAGACCACTGAAGATGCTTCATAAATGAAAGAAATGAAACGTGTATCGTAAAAAACAAACTGCTTTTCAATTAGTTACAAAAGCGGAACATAGCCCCATGAATTTTTGAGCAACTAAGGAACGGCGGACAACGAAGAAAGCGACAGTTAGAAGTATCTTTGCAATGAATAATTCTTTACAACAGATACTAAACGCCGAGGAAATTGTTCTGTAAGCCGTAGTGGTTGCGCCTATATTTTCAGCTGACTGCTCCGCAAAATTACGGATTTCTAACGTGCTATCACCGTGTACTTCTTCATACCGGTTTGCACTGTCTTCCGTGACATTTACAGTTCAACGCTAACCGGCGCGGAATCACGCCACCCACCGCATCGTTACCAACCATATCCGCTACACCTGTAGCGCCGCCAGTCCCTTGCAGGATCTCTTACTGAGTGACAGACGGATATGTATTACAAAACGCCGGCATGGTAAATTGCATCAATTACAACAGGTGAGCCTAGCGACCGGCGCTTCTTACCTGCAGTGTTCGATGATAGTGCGTTCCTCGAGATTAGTGTTTCCCCCAAGCGACAAAGCAATTGTGGTGTACGCTACGCGCAGCTGTAGCGGCGGCCCGATGAGGAAGCACAGTGGGCTGACACTTCCCTTCGGATAGGCTGCGCTTTCCTGACTGAGAGGGAAGCGGCAACTGGAGCGCACAGGCGGGTGGGTTGGCAACGGCGAGGCGCGCGCCGCGCTCCCAAGCGGACGGGAGCCTAACTAATGCGCCGGTAATATTTGCCGAGCCCACTCAACTGTGTAGTGCTCAAACTGTGGGAAGTTATACGGTATTTTTTCAGAGCCTATAAAGGAGGTATAAATGCAGCTAGTAATGTGTTGTGCAATTATAATCTAGCAACTGGAAATATTGAAGTCTGAAATCAAGCTGTTTAGTAAACATTATGTTTTGATATCTTACAAGAGTTACATTTTTGGTATACTAATGTTTTAATATCTACGAAGTATCTTAAAACATAAACTCTTTTCTTGCTTATGTCATAGGTCATGGTGTTCAATGATACTCGTAGTTTCCTAATTTTCTCTTGTGCTCATTTGAAATGCTAACTGCAAAACGGGAACAAGTCCACTTCTACAAATTTTACTGGAGGGACAAAAAGCTAATTCATACAAAAACTCTAAAGCAAAATTATTCTAGTTTTTCTAAAAATATGTGGTTCTACGGCGCATTGTGTTATGTTGTTGTTGTTGTTGTTATGGTCTTCAGTCCTGAGACTGGTTTGATGCAGCTCTCCATGCTACTCTATCCTGTGCAAGCTTCTTCATCTCCCAGTACCTACTGCAATCTACATCCTTCTGAATCTGCTTAGTGTATTCATCTCTTGGTCTCCCTCTACGATTTTTACTCTCAACGCTGCCCTCCAACACCAAATTGGTGATTCCTTGATGCCTCAGAACATGTCCTACCAACCGATCCCTTCTTCTAGTCAAGATGTGCCACAAACTTCTCTTCTCCCCAAGCCTATTCAATACTTCCTCATTAGTTATGTGATCTACCCATCTAATCTTCAGCATTCTTCTGTAGCACCACATTTCGAAAGCCTCTATTCTCTTCCTGTCCAAACTATTTATCGTCCATGTTTCACTTCCATACATGGCTACACTCCATACAAATACTTTCAGAAACGACTTCCTGACACTTAAATCTATACTCGAGGTTAACGAATTTCTCTTCTTCAGAAACGCTTTCCTTGCCATTGCCAGTCTACATTTTATATCCTCTCTACTTTGACCATCATCAGTTATTTTGCTCCCCAAATAGCAAAACTCCTTTACTACTGTAAGTGCCTCATTTCCTAATTTAATTCCCTCAGCATCACCTGACTTAATTCGACTACATTCCATTATCCTCGTTTTGCTTTTGTTGATGTTCATCTTATATCCTCCTTTCAAGACACTGTCCATTCCATTCAACTGCTCTTCCAAGTCGTTTGCTGTCTCTGACTGAATTACAATGTCATCGGCGAACCTCAAAGTTTTTATTTCTTCTCCATGGATTTTAATACCTACTCCAAATTTTTCTTTTGTTTCCTTTACTGCTTGCTCAATATACAGATTGAATAACATCGGGGAGAGGCTACAACCCTGTCTCACTCCTTTCCCAACTACTGCTTCCCTTTCATGTCCCTCGACTCTTACAATTGCCATCTGGTTTCTGTACAAATTGTAAATAGCCTTTCTCTCCCTGTGTTTTACCCCTGCCACCTTTAGAATTTGAAAGAGAGTATTCCAGTTAACATTGTCAAAAGCTTTCTCTAAGTCTACAAATGCTAGAAACGTAGGTTTGCCTTTCCTTAATCTTTCTTCTAATATAAGTCGTAAGGTCAGTATTGCCTTACGTGTTCCAGTGTCTCTACGGAATCCAAACTGATCTTCCCCCGAGGTCGGCTTCTACTAGTTTTTCCATTCGTCTGTAAAGAATTCGTGTTAGTATTTTGCAGCTGTGGCTTATTAAACTGATAGTTCGGTAATTTTCACATCTATCAACACCTGCTTTCTTTGGGATTGGAATTATTATATTCTTCTTGAAGTCTGAGGGTATTTCGCCTGTTTCATACAACTTGCTCACCAGATGGTAGAGTTTTTTCAGGACTGTGTTACTGGCAGCTTAAAAATTTTGTTGCCATTCTTCACGTTTTCTTTTTGCAGTAAACCATGTGGAACAAAAATTAAAAATCTTACATTTTGAGGGTACAAATTTAAGTGACATATTTTCATCAAGCTAAATACAATTTAGGTACTATTTCACCAAAAATAAACGCATTGACTTAAGAATTCTCGTCACTTCACTTTCATCTCTCTTTGTTGTCGAATATGTTAAAATCTCATTCCAAAACTGCAGCTTTTCTTTAGGAATCTAAATTAAACATTTCTTAGTATACATTAATCCATTTTTAAGGTGTTTATGAATGTTTGGCATTGTAGGCAGGTTCCTCAGGAAGTTCTAGATTCATCGGAGTATTCCTCAAATAAAAGCAATCAGCTCGAAGGCTATTGGTGTTGATCTTACTTTGAGATACATACAGCATACCTTTGTTGAAACTAAATTCATGATACTCTGATAGGGCAGAATTGTTTGATTGAAGTTCTCATAACGAGAAATGAGAAGAGGCGATCTATACGTACTTTAAACAAATTTTGTATAGTCAAGATCGTGTTCAAAACTGTATTTTATTGACCGGTTTGGACAGGTAACACTTTCATCTTCAGATCTCCAAAAACGTTTCTGGTTGTACGTTATGTTCCATTGTCCGCTGACTGCTCATGACATGTTAACGTTTTAGTGGAGAGTATATTGCGTATTCGACACAAAATTGTGGGACTTGGTATGTCTACATATGTAGCACTCCTTTGATGCTTGCAGGTTGTTAAAATCCACAAGATATAGTAAAAGTGCACACTTATGCCAATGCTTACATTTACTGACGAGACATCTAGCAGCCTGCTCACTCGAAATACAGTGGCCGCAACTATTTGATCCTGGCTGTTTAGCTGGAACAAGTTGTCCTTTTCAGTTCAATTGTTCTCTACCCGAAACGTTGTCTTTTTGATCGTATTTCTCTTATATTTGCAGTTTCAATGGTATCCTTCTTCTTTTTTCTGTTGTCAGTTTCTTCTTCCGTTGAACTCATTATGAAGAGTTCAACTTAATCATGAAGCTAATAATTCACGAGACAAACTAACAAAATACGCTACGTGCTACTGTTGGGTTATGCATTAGTTCACACAGAACGCAAACAGTTCAGCTGTTTCAATTGCTATGTAATCAGACCACACCAGTGCAGCCTAGGAAATACTGTTTGCAGCCGAAAGGGAACACGACCAGAACATCTCCCTTCCTACAGTAATCAGTTAATTGTACCTGTTGCCTGAGGCGTTTTATTGATTACGGACAAATTCTATTGCCCTTAGTAAACGATATGCCTACCCATTTGGACTCCTTTGATGCAACGAAATGAATTTAGAAAATTTTGGGCGTGTTTCCTTTCTGTCCTTAGTGATTCTTTTACTTTACTATGACTGGCCGAAAATCTCGTCTGCGGAAAACAACACGTGTTCCGAAAACAACGCTCATGTGAAACCCAGTTCGCTCTGTTCGTCCACGAGACGCAGAAAGTAGTAGATGGCAGGCGTTCAGACAGATCCTTGACTTCAGGAAGGCATTCGATACCGTTCCCCACTGCCGTCTAAAGAACAAAATACGAGCGTACGAAATACCAGGCCAACTGTATGACTGGACTGAAGAGCTTTTCCGCTAAGAGACCGCAGCTCGTGGTCTAGTGGCAAGCGTTGCTGCCTCTGGATCAAGGGGTCCGGGTTCGATTCCCGGCCGGGTTGGGAATTTTCTGTGCCTAGGGACTGGATATTCGTGTTGTCCTCAGCATTTCATCATAATCATTCGTGACAGTGGCTAGATTGGATTGGGTAAAAAAATTAGGCTGTGTAAAAATTGGGACTTTTTATGGCCGCTGATGACCGCGTAGTTGAGCGCCTCACAAACCAAACATCATCATCATCCAGCTAACAGAACACAGCATGCCATTCTGAATGGAGAGAAAAATACGTTCGGACGTGCCCCATGGGAGAATTATAGTTTATTGTTTTTCATGAGGCGTTTCGCAGACGATGCTTTTGAACGCAGAGAAGTTGTGGCGCTAGAAAATTATAGCGAAGTGCAGGAAGACCTGAAGAGAATTGACACTGGGTGCAGGGGGTTGCAATTGACTCCCAGTATAAACAAATGTAACGTATTGCGAATAAACAGACAGGAAGTCCCCTTATTTTATGATTACACGGTTACAGAACAGTCACTGGAAGCAGTTACTTCCATAAACTATATAGGAGTATGCATACGGAGCGGTCTGCAGTGGAATGATCACATAAAATTAATTGCGGGTGAAGCAGATACCAGATTGAGATTCATTGGCAGAATTCTTAGGAAATGGACAACTTGAAAAGAAGTAGCTTACAAAACACGCGTTCACCAGTACTTGAATATAGCTCTTCTGTGTGGGATCCGTACCAGATAGAGCTGATAGAGGAAATAGAGAAGATCCAAAGAAGAGCAGCGCGTTTCGTTACAGGTTCGTTTAGTAAGCACGAAAGCGTTACAGAGATGGTCAACCGACTCAAATGGCAGACTCTGCAAGAGAGGTGTACTTCTTCACTGCGCGAATAACTGTTTAAGTTGCTAGAGTGTAAATTCCTGGAAGAGTCAGCCAGTATCTTGCCTCTTTAAACGCATATCTCTAGAAAAGACCATGAACATAAAATCAGAGAGATTCTAGGCCAGATGGAGGGTTACCAGTAACAGTTCTTCCCATGAACCATTCGCGACTGGAACTGGTAAATGGGGAAGTGATTGGTACAGAAAGTGTCGTCCGCCACACACCACTAGGTAGCTAGCGGAATATAGTAGAGATTCCTCTAGTTTCACACAGCAAAACATTTTAGGCAGTATGCTCAACCTATGTAAGAACACATAAACTGGCTTTTTAAAGAATTATTACCTGGTGCACTGATTTCACTTTTTCCTATTACTTTTGTTATTTTTGTTCACATTTGACTTGCTACCGTTTCCTTCTACCGCCAGTCATCTTCAAAAACAGTAGCAAAGTGTTATCAATTCTTTTTAATTCTGTCACTAATGTGCTGGAAGTCCTAGGAGCCCTCATATTTTATTACATATTCGTTTAGTACGTAAAGAAATATGAATGTTGTAGTTAGTCCACTTATTTCGCTTTGTGGTAGATGGCGCTGTAATACTCACAGACATATGGCTCACAATTTTAGACAAACAGTTGGTAACAGGTAGGTTTTTTAAATTAAAATACAGAACGTAGGTACGTTTGAACATTTTATTTCCGTTGTTCCGATGTGATACATGTACGTTTGTGAACTTGCCATTTCTGAGAACACATCCTGTTACAGCGTGTTTACCTATAAATACCACATTAATGCAATAAATGCTCAGAATGATGTCAGCCAACCTCAGTGCATTTGGCAATACGTGTGACGACATTCCTCCCAATAGTTCGCCTTCAGTAATGTTCGCACATGCATTGACAATGCGCTGACGCATGTTGTCAGGCGTTGTCGGTTATAATTCGCAAGCCACTTTCCAGCATATTGTAGAGTGTACTTTGCATCACTACGATTCCTGTTTCAATCGCGAAAAGTGAGCTGGTAGAGCAACTGTCGATAAGTCTTTGGATAACCTCGAATTTCTGTGATTTTCCCAGCTATCCCACAAACCGTTTAGGGGGTTAGGAAAATGAATGAATTCAGGTTTTTGCAACTCCTGTCGAGAGGAAAGGAGGCAGCATACGTCTCTTGTTCAATTTTTTTTAACGTTTCTACAAATCGACACGACTGCGCAGTTCTACAATCTTCGCCCATAAGAAGTATCGTCGGCCGCTGTGGCCGACACGTTCTAGTCGCTTCAGTCCAGAACCGCGCTGCTGCTACGGTCGCCGGTTCGAATCCTGGTGTGTGGTGTCCTTAGGTTAGTTAGGTTTAGGTAGTTCTAACAGTCTCGGGGACTGATGACCTCAGATGTTAAGTCCCGTAGTGCTTAGAGCCATTTGAACCATAAAATGCATCCCCATGAAGACTGAAGTTAATTTAAAAATTCTTGAAATTACTCGTTGATTTCAGTTTCGTTCATAGACATAGCGCCTTCCCAACAATACAAAGATGAGAAGAGAACGCTAAAGGAGGAAAGTGATATTTTGTAGCTGCTCTTACTCGACAAGACGAATTCAGACACCTGGCAGTAAATGTTTCCTTAGCGCAGTTTTCTGCACAACGTAATAGAGCTTCCTGTCATGGCCAAACATCAGCTAAGATTGGTGACGAGTTATTGCGAGGGATACACAGGTACAGCGGTAGTGTGGCAAGAACTCTGACCGCAACGAAGCGAATTTGATCCTCAGCTCGTCGTGCTGTTTTTGTCTCGTACCGGTTTCAGCGCAGCCTGCAGCTGATCCGTCAGCGGTGCACCTAGTTGAAAAAAGAAAAAGGAGTGTACCAACCAACGTTTCCTTGACTGGGTTGCCTTCTGAGAGGTCCTGTGACTGCTGTCGCGACCTCGTCTTTAAAAGGAGGTAAGAAGACTAGTGCAGCGTTCATGTTTCAAAGGAACTACAGTGTTATTCGCCTTACGCAGCTTTGGGAAGTCACGGGGAACTTCAATTTGGATACCCACACAGGGAATCTAATCTTACTCCTGCTGATTGAAAAGCCATTTTCACGAGAGAAAATTGACGTATCTTCAACAATATGTGAATGGCTGACAGAAACTAGTACGGTGAACTGTACATACAATATACGCCCGCTGGATTTCATGACCAGTGTCAGTTTGATTAAAATCTTTTTACGGTATTGGACCGCGTCATTATGAAAAACTATACCAACTACGCTCATGCTCATAAATTAAGGAAAATTGCAGAATGTGGTGCCACACAACGTAGTACTACACACAACTGGCGCTAATAGCTTAGGCACATAGGGAACACACACGACACAGATCTGCAAGTCCACAATATTGGTGATAAGTTGAGAAAACCCTCATGAAACACATGTGCTACAAAACGCCACTGTTTCCTGCGCTTGCACCCCGACATCAATATGTGATGTGATCACCATGCACACATGCAAGGCCGCACAACGGGTTGGCATAATCTGCATGAGGTAACCGAGCAGCTGCTGGGCTATAGCCTCCCATTCTTGCACCAGTGCCTGTCGGAGCTCCTGAAGTGTAGTAGGGGTTTGAAGACGAGCAGCGATACGTCGACCGAGAGGATCCCAGACGTACTCGATGGGGTTTAGGTCTGGAGAACAGGCAGGCCACTCCATTCGCCTGATATCTTCTGTTTCGAGGTACTCCTCCACGATGGCAGTTCGGTGCGGCCGTGCATTGTCGTCCATCAGGAGGAAGGTGGGACCCACTGCACCCCGGAAAAGGCGAACATACTAGTGCAAAATGACGTCCCGATACACCTGACCTGTTTCTCTGTCAAAGACATGCAGGGGTGTACGTGCATCAATCATAATCCCACCCCACACCATCAAACCACGACCTCCATACAGGTCCCTTTCAAGGACATTAAGGGGTATCTGGTTCCTGGTTCATGCCAGATGAAAATCCAGCGGTAATCACTGTTCAGACTGTACCTGGACTCGTCCGTGAACATAAGCTGGGATCACTGTTCCAATGACCATCTGCTGCGTTCTTGGCACCAGGCTTTACTTACGAGCTTCCCTGTGACCAGGGGTCAGTGGAATGCACCTTGCAGGTCCCCCGGGAAATAAACGATGCCTGTTCAGTCGTCTGTAGATTGTTTGTCTGGAGACAACTGTTCCAGTGGCTGCGGTAAGATCCTGAGCAAGGCTACCTGCAGTACTGCATGGCCGTCTGCGGGCACTGGAGGTGAGATATCGGTCTTCTTGTGGTGTTGTACACTGTGGACGTCCCGTACTGTAGCGCCTGGACACGTTTCCAGTCTGCTGGAATGTTTGCCATAATCGTGAGATCACACTTTGTGGCACACGGAGGGCCCGAGCTACGACGTGCTGTGTTCGACCAGACTCAAATCGCCGTAGTATACTACCCCTCATAACGTCGTCGATATGTGTTCTTAGAGACGTTTTATACACACAGTCACCATTAGCATGTCTGAAAACGTCTGCACACTTACTCGCTGCACTGTACTCTGACATGCACCAACACACCTCTGTGTATGTGGACTGCTGCCAGCGCCACCGTGCGACGACATCAGGTCAAATGCACCGCATGGTCATACCCCGAGGTGATTTAAACCCGAAAACCGCCCACCAGAGCGTTGTTTCACCATGTATGAGCATTATCCTTAATTTATGAGCATGAATGTATAATGTCGTTGTTTCGACCGTCGTAGTAGTGATTCTCTTCAGGACGAATAAACTGCTCTCTTCCGTGAATGTATACGATTTTATTAGATGGCAACCGACGTCACGTGGTAACCGAAAAAAGCCGGTATGTCCAAGGAAGATCATCATTCTCAGAACCCAAAATTTTAGTCGTCCTGAAGAGAATCGCTACAAAGACGGCCGCAACCTCAGTAGTTGTTTTCATCATCACCACCATTATCATCATCGTCATCACCATCTCCTTCTAAGGATTAGGCGTCGTAATCGCCTGTTCCGGTTTCTATCATCCATCGTATTTTGCGATTTCTCTCTTTCCATTCGGCCGATAGTTCATTATCTTTTTTTGGTAATTATTTCCTGTGGTGGTGGTGGTTGTTGGGATGTTTAAGGGGGACTAATTATTTTCTGTCATTCTATCACCGACGCATTTACATTTCATTCTAATCCCTTCTGTCTTGTCATTAACTGGAAAGATTTTAAAACCTAACCTTATTCTTTCATTCCTTAATTTATCCATTTTATTGCAGCCTCTTTCATATCTCATGAAATTCATCTCTGCTGCTTGTATACATGATTATTTTTTCTTTTTTACTGTTCAAGATTCGGAACCATTTACAAGAGTAGGTACAGCCGCCTTACGGAAGTTCTTCCAATTATTCTGCAGATAACCTGATATTTATTAACCTTATTCTTTTTGTCCTAGTAAAACTAACATCATATTCAGATACTCAGTGTGGGATACTTGTTCTGGAATTTTCTCATCTTTTATTATTTTCGATCTGACTGAATTCCTTCCTTTGAAAGCCATTATCTTTGTCTTACTTGCACACATAGCTAAGTTGTAATACAATGCGTTTTGGTTCAATCTCTATACTGCTTAATAGCATTACTAAACACTAAACACCAATAGATCTTTTAGTGTTTCATAATGGTGTGGCCTGATACCCACAGGATTTTATTAAATAAATCCGGAAAGTGCGAGTAAGACTCCTGCACCGAGCATTCCGTACAAACGTAATTATGTATATACACTGAAGCGCCAAAGAAACTGGTACAGGCACGTGTATTCAAATACAGAGATATAAACAGGCAGAGTATGGCGCTGCGGTCGACAACGCCTATATAACACAAGTGTCTCGTGTAGTTGCTATAATCGATCGATCGATTGTTTAGATCGATTACAGCTACTACAATGATAGGTTATCAAGATTTAAGTGCGGCCGTTGTGACCAAGCGGTTCTAGGCGCTTCAGTCCGGAACCGCGCTGCTCCAACGGTCGCAGGTTCGAATCCTGACTCGGGCATGGATGTGTGTGATGCCCTTAGGTTAGTTAGGTTTAAGTAGTTCTAAGTTCTAGAGGACTGATGACCTCCGATGTTAAGTCCCATAGTGGTTAGAGCCATTTGAAACATTGAACATGGTGTTACAGGCGGCGCACGAGCGATGGGACACAGCATCTCAGAGAGAGCGGTGAAGTGTGGATTTTCCTATACGACCATTTCATGAGTGTACCGTGAATATCAGGAATTCGGTAAAACATCAAATCTCCGACATCGCTGTGGCCGGAAAAAAATCCTGCAAGGATGGAACCAACGACGACTGAAGAAAATCGTTCAACGTGACAGAAGTGCAACCTTTCCGCAAATTGCTGCAGATTACAGTGCTGGTCCATCAACAATTTTCAGCTTCTGAACCCTTCAACGGAAGATCATCGATATGGGCTTTCGGAGCCGAAGGCCCACTCATGCATCCGTGATGACTACACCACACAAAGCTTTACGCCTCGCCTGGGCCCGTCAACACCGACATTGGACTGTTGATGACTGGAAACATGTTGCATGGACAGACGAGTCTTGTTTCAAATTTTATCGAGCGGATGGACGTGTACGAGTATGGAGACAACCTCATGAATCCATGGACCCTGCATGTCAGCAGGGGACTATTCCAACTGGTGGAGGTTCTGTAATGGTGTGGGGCGTGCGCAGATGGAGTAATGTGGGACTCCTGATACGTCTAGACACGAATCTGACAGGTGATACGCACCTAAGCATCCTTTCTGATCGCCTGCATTCATTCATGTCCATTGTGCATTCCGACGGGCGTGGGCCATTTCAGCAGGACAATGCGATGCCTCACTCACACTTCCAGGACTGCTACGGAGCTGCACTCTTTTGAGTTCAAACACTTCCGCTGACATGAATAATATTGAGCGTATCTGGGATGCCTTGCAACTTGCTGTTCAGAAGCGATCTCCACGCCCTCGTACTCTTACTGATTTATGGATAGTCCCGCAGGATTCATGATGTCCATGTTAGACATTAGTAGAGTCCATGCCACGTCGTGTTGCGGCACTGCTGCGTACTCACGGGGGCCCTACAGGCAGGTGTACCAGTTTCTTCGGCTCCTCGGAGTAGATAGTCTGTCTATCCCGGAAACCGAGAATTTCTATGGTTTTTGCCTCTTATCGTTATCGATACCGGCAAGATATCAAAATATGTGACATAAATGGCCGTATCTTTGGATTGCATTGATGTAGGAGCTTCATTTTTACACCATCAAGGGACTTTGGACTTAAGTATGTGATAAATTGCAGAATGATACAACTACTCTTCCTTACAAAAAGAAGTCTTAACAGACGGACAAACAGACATTCGGATAAAACAAAACAAAAAATATTTTTCGTGTGATACAATCACAAATTAACAGTTTTAGCTTTTTTCCCTTACTTATACTGAGAAATCTTGTTTCCTGCTAAATTTCACGATTCTGGGTCTGATGAGTGCGTTTGCGAGTATCAAAATATGTACATAAATGGCCGTATCTTTTGATTGCATTAATATAGAAGCTTAAATATTTTATAGCGCAAAGGGAACACAGACCTTAGTATGTGACATAGATTTAAACTTGATAGTCTGCCCATTCCTGAATCGGACAGACAGACAAACGGACAACAAAGTGATCATGAAAGTGGTTTAATTTTTACTGACGGAACTCTAAGAAATTGCGATAGAATGTTCGAGACTATGAAGTGTAGTACGACTGCTAGTGCCCTCGGTATGCACAAAATATTTGTTTGATAGGGCCAGCAACACTCTCAGATTATTGATGGTAACGCTGATACGTGCAGGAAAGTATGGTCACTGACTAACTGTAACGACATGCAAAGCGAATGACCAAGTATCTCCACTCGACGAACTGAAGTGTTCCTTCTTTTAACCAGTAGTATTCACCACTGTTTTGAAATAAATGTATGTAATTTTTGCTTGATTATATCATCTCTATTGCAACGAATATAATCCTTGTCAACGAAGATATGAAGTCGCTGGTGTGAATCTATCTCGCAGGGCTTGTTTTATTATTCTGGCTTGCTAAGGAATTCTGTCTTGCCTAGATTTTGCTATCGTGCTACATGTAATCTTGCGTGCTCTCGTCATTGCACATATTTTTCTGTATTATTAGTTGGACTACTGACTCAAGGTTGGAGATTTGTACCCACTGCACGACGATGAATAATTATTAATAAATAAGGTAAATTAACAAGTCACTACTATTTATATCATATTAATTAGAACCTCTTATTGCCAATACATTTTCTGTTTAAATGTTTTATAACAGATACTTCGCTGTAGCACCCAGAAAAACGGATAACGTATACTGCTGAAAGAAATGTGTTGCATAGGTATCCTTGCATGCCAGCGCAATTAAGAACGAGTAAAAGACGAACTCGCAACTTGTTCTTAAGAACAACAAACTACTGGTCGTCCAACACTCAAAAACGGACAGCGGAATCTGTTACAGCAACTTTCAGGCAGCGTTTGGCGCAGCGTGAAGAGAACATACGGTAATCAGAAGGTCGTGGGATCTAGTTCCTAGCCGCAAACAATTTTTTTTTTTTATTTTCAGTTTTTACATTACTTACACTTCAAATGAACCGAGCTAAAGCTCAATTTATTGCTTCTGATGTGAAGAAAGCCTACTTACCGGACAACAAACTTCTTGTGTTAATTGACTTGAGGAGAGAACATACAGGTCGACGGGCACGGATGTGTGTGACGTCCTTAAGTTGGTTAGGTTTAAGTAGTTCTAAGTCTAGGGGACTGATGACCTCAAATGTTAAGTCTCATAGCGCTTAGAACCATTTGAATTTCAAAACATCCAAGAACGGTAGCTTGCCATCAGTTAATGTTGGGATGGACACCGTTCATGTGATCCACGAACTGCTGCAATGTATTTTTATCGTGAGGCCATATCAGAAGGTGTCACTGACGTACTTCAGTAAGTAGGTAGGACCCTACATCGCCGACTTCAGAGCCTGCTCCGCGAAGTGCTCCATGAAGGAATCCACGACTGCAAGAGACAGTGGTAAGTAAATCGCTGCGCCATCCGTCATTTCATAATATTGGTCGCGGTACAAGAAGCTCCTTGTTGTTGGAACATGATGGAACAACTTGACGATTCCAGGTGGAAGCTGTTGGGCCGAAAGATCCAATGTGTCTTATACTGGCACCCTCACACAACGTCCAGACTAACCACTACGTCGTTTCAGCCTACTTTCATTTTCTTGAGCGTTTCAACATATGGCTGCGATTTTACAACATGGTGTTCGCACGACGCAGCTGAGGACGTCAGACTAACCGCCAGCCATATATTGATGAAAGCAGCATTTGGGACACGTGTTCAGAGAAATTGGTTATAGCAAGAGAGGGTTCACAAACGCTTTCAGGTGCCACCGAAGAAGGACGCTTTGTGAATCGGTAGGAGCAGCCAAGCTGGCGCTGGCGGCTTTCCTGCTATACTGTGGGGCAACGAGCAGTAAGTTAGGACGTGTACTGCAGACATGGACTGAGACCAGTGTTCTGGCCCGCGAGATATGTTGCGCCCTGTGAAAGACGACACAGCACTTTGTGTGCCCGGTGTGTATGGTGTCTCTTGCGAGTGCGGCAGCATCTATACAGGCCTGACAAATCGCACGCTTGCAGAGCGTTCTACGGAACACAAAGGATATATTAAACAAAGGGAGCTTGACAAGTCGGCCATAGCTGAGCATTTCCTGGAATAAGGACACAAAATAAGTCTGAGAACACGGGAGTCTCGGCTTATGCGTCAATATACTGGGATTCCGTTATAAAAGAGGCGGCTGAGATTAGAATGAACAGCAACAGTTTTAACAGAGATGATGGGTGCCACTGAGTAGGGCATGGGGGCGGGCTTTGGACGTCGAAAGGAAGCAACGGCGGATGCATAGCGCTTGTAGGGAGGCGGGAGCGCCGGCCCCTAGCGTCATCTGACGTCACTCAGTCCCGCGCGAGGCCTACGAGAAAGACAGGCCGCGGCGCGCACGTCACGAAAGTAGTACTGAACTCGCTCAGCTCAGCAGACAAAACCTGTTAACTCGTAGATGGGCGTGTAAGTACTAACGTGAATTGCATCTTCCACTGGAATCTGCTATTATGAAGTCTTACTGATCAACAGTACTACAGCAAAATTTAATTTAAAACCAATACTCGATATACCTGTAAATGGTATAACGGCGTGTTTATAGCATTTAGTCTCTTCTGCTTAACTTTACTCATTACATGCTGGTAGTGGTGCCTTATGCAACTGATAATCATTTTAGCATGAATTTATTTTATTGTTCACCAGTACACCCGTAACAAATTACAAGTAGGCCCATGGACTTCCCATCATTATAGGACTAATAACAGTGAGAGTCCATAATAGCGGATTACAGTAGAAGATTCAGTTTTCGTTTGCACGGACACGCCTAGTTACTAGTTAACAGGTGTAGAAACGTCGTTTGTCTGCTGATTTGAGCGAGCGAGCGAGCAAAGGACTACCTTCGTGACGTACGCAGGACTACCTTCGTGACGTACGCGCCGCGGCCTGTCTTTCTCGTAGGCCTCGGTCCCGCGGAGCTGTTACGAGGTGCCCAACTCACCTACCGCGCACGCGTCGTTTCCGACCTCTCTGATTGGTGCCAGCAGCCGTAATCGTGGCTAGAGTAGCAGAAAATTGTGCCAGCCCCGGCAGTCCGTAGTTTTACTCCTGACAACGATGGCGGAGACAGCCATCGAAAGGTCGAGAATTTTATTCGAACTGACACGGCTTGAAAACCGAGAAGATTTTATTCAGACATGAGGATGTTCCTCAAACCAATCGCGAACAATTGTGGGCCGGTGACATGGAGCGTTTTGGTAAAATTAATTCCATAAATGGGTGCAAACGATCTGCAAGTACCCGAACAAAACTATTTCCAGTCAACGATCGGTTCAGTTGGACCAGTGGACCGAGCCCGTTCCATGTAAACACAGCCCACGCCATTGTGGAGCCAACACCAGCTTGCATAGTACCTTGTTGACAATTTCGGTCCATGGCTTCGTGGGGTCTGCACCACACTCGAACTCTCCCATCACCTCTTACCAACTGAAATTGGGATTCATCTAACCAGGCCACGGTCTTCCAGTCGTCTAGGGTCGAACCGATACGGTCACAAGTCCAGGACAGGCGATGTGTTTTTAGCAAGGCACTCGCTGCCACAGCCCATTAACGCCAAATTTCGCCGCACTGTGGGTACGTTAGTCGTACGTCCCGCAGTGCTGCTTGTCTGTTAGTACTGACAATCACCGCTGCTCTTGGGCGTTAAGTGAAGACCGTCGGCCCCTGCGTTATTCGTCGTGAGCGGTAATGCCTGAAATTTGGTATTCACGGCATTCTCATGACGCTGTAGACCGCACGGAGTGGCCAAGAAGCGGTTAGAGGCGCTATGTCACGGATTGCGCGGCCACTCCCGCCAGAGGTCCGAGTTCTCCCTCGGGCATGGGTGTGTGTGTCACGTAATTTAGTTTAAGTAGTGTGTAAGTCTAGGGACCGATGATCTGTTGTTTGGTCCCTTAGGAATTCACCCGCCACTCCGCGTTCCAAGTCTGTTAATTCCCATCGTGCGGTCATAATCACGTGGGACACGTTGTGTTCCTCCGATATATCGAACAGAGGACGTTATCATAAAAGGCAGTACACAGCGACCGGAACTCACGTACCGTGCAGACACGAAACAGTCCTGAATTACGGAGAATGTAGCAGAAATGTTGAGGTTCCTGCTGCTTTATATGCCGGACGTTTACCACAGAAAGCTCACTCGTTCTTTTACAAGGTTGTGAACGGCTTTATGTCTGCTGGCAGCATATAGACCAGCAAAAGGAAGCGAAAAAACGTGTTGCATGAGAAACTACGAGGTGCATTCAAGTTCTAAGGCCTCCGATTTTTTTTCTAATTAACCACTCACCCGAAATCGATGAAACTGGCGTTACTTCTCGACGTAATCGCCCTGCAGACGTACACATTTTTCACAACGCTGACGCCATGATTCCATGGCAGCGGCGAAGGCTTCTTTAGGAGTCTGTTTTCACCAATGGAAAATCGCTGAGGCAATAGCAGCACGGCTGGTGAATGCGCGGCCACAGAGAGTGCCTTTCATTGTTGGAAAAAGCCAAAAGTCACTAGGAGCCAGGTCAGGTGAGTAGGGAGCATGAGGAATCACTGCAAAGTTGTTATCACGAAGAAACTGTAGCGTAACGTTAGCTCGATGTACGGGTGCGTTTGCTTGGTGAAACAGCACACGCGCAGCCCTTCCCAGACGTTTTTGTTGCAGTGCAGGTAGGAATTTGTTCTTCAAAACATTTTCGTGGGATGCACCTGTTACCGTACTGCCCTTTGGAACGCAATGGGCAAGGATTACGCCCTCGCTGTCCCAGAACAAGGACAGCATCGTTTTTTCAGCACTGGCGGTTACCCGAAATTTTTTTTTTGTGGCGGTGAATCTGTGTGCGTCCATTGAGCTGACTGGCGCTTTGTTTCTGGATTGAAAAATGGCATCCACATCTCATCCATTCTCACAACCGACGAAAAGCAAGTCCCATTCAAGCTGTCGTTGGGCGTCAACATTGCTTGGCAACATGCCACACGGGCAACCATGTGGTCGTCCGTCAGCATTCGTGGCACCCACCTGGATGACACTTTTCGCATTTTCAGGTCGTCATGCAGGATTGTGTGCACAGAACCCACAGAAATGCCAACTCTGGAGGCGATCTGTTCAACAGTCATTCGGCGATCCCCCAAAACAATTCTCTCCACTTTCTCGATCATGTCGTCAGACCGGCTTGTGCAAGCCCGAGGTTGTTTCGGTTTGTTGTCACATGATGTTCTCCCTTCATTAAACTGTCGCACCCATGAACGCACTTTCGACACATCCATAACTCCATCACCACATGTCTCCTTCAACTGTCGATGAATTTCAATTGGTTTCACACCACGCAAATTCAGAAAACAAATGATTGCACGCTGTTCAAGTAAGGAAAACGTCGCAATTTTAAGTATTTAAAACAGTCCTCATTCTCGCCGCTGGCGGTAAAATTCCATCTGCCATACGGTGCTGCCATCTCTGGGACGTATTGACAATGAACGTGGCCTCATTTTAAAACAATGCGTATGTTTCTATCTCCTTCCAGTCCGGAGAAAAAAAATCGGAGGCCTTAGAACTTGAATGCTCCTCGTAATGAAATAGCCATACTAGTGGCATTGCACCACAACCCATGGATAAGCGCCTGGCAATTACACTGCGATTCCGGTATGTTCATGGGTGGTATTGTCAGAACACTGCATCGTCATAAGTATAATTCACACTATCTGTCACTGCATCAAGAACTTCGTGGCGCCAATTTCCATAGCCGGCAGTGTTTTGTGACTGGGCACGTCAACAAATGCAAACGACCTGTACATTCTTTACCGAGGTACTATTTTCCGATGAGTCTACTTTTTCAAACCATGGTAGCGTTAACCGGCATAACATACATTACTGGAATGTAGACAATCCCCACTTTTTATGGCAAGTTGACAATCCACGTCCTTATGCAGTTAACGTACAGTGTGGCATCATGGGGAACAAACTCATTGGTCGGTATTTTATCGACAGCACATTGAATGGACGCAAATGTCGAACATTTTTGGAACAGGAACTACTGGTACTATATATCTTGCTAGTTCAGGATGTAGCCCTGGACATTTGACAACATACGTGGTGTCAGCATGACAGTTACCCAGAGTGTTGCGCAACTGATGCACATGATGTTTTAGACCATGTTTACACTGTTCAGTGGATCGACAAAGGTGTCCATATTAATTGACTCATTATGTCGCCGGATTTCTTTCTGTTGGGGTATGTAAAAGATAAAGTGTACCAGGAAGTGCCAACAGCTTTAAAGACAAGATCGTCCGGACCAGAAACGCCTGCACTGCCGTTCCCACAGATATGCTTCTGTCCAGTGTACGGTCATTTGAAAAGCGGATCACTAAGCGTATTGAAGTAGGTGGTACTATGTTTGAACTCTTAACTCTAATTGGAAAACTAGAATGGCGTTCGCCCCGGGCCATGTCCGCAGAGCCCCGTCGAGAAGTCATCTGTTTGACATGTCGGAGGAATACAACATCGCTAATGAGGTTTCCAATTGTCTATCTATATCCGAATCCCGCTCCACTTACTGCCGGATCTGGGTGCTGACGAGTCCTCTCCTTTTGGCTCGGTCCTCCCACCACTTTTCTTCCTCCACTTGCTGCCAGCTCAAACCTCTCCTTTCTACAGATATTCTCACTCCCATTTTCCACCGTGTTCTTGGGCGCCCTCTAGGTCTTTTCCCATCCATCTTTAGTTCTTCCATACTTTTGGGGAGTCTCTGCCCATGCATCCTCTTAACATGCCCATACCATCTTAACCTCTTTTTTTCAGTTCTACTCTCATACTTTCTTGTTTGAGGTTCTTTCTAATCTCTACATTCCTTACTCTGTCCATTCTTCTTTTTTCCCTTAATTGCTCTGAGAAATTTCATTTCCCCTGCTTGCAGCCTGCTCCAGTCCCTTTCTGTCATTCTCCATATTTCTCCACCGTAGGTGACAATAGGAAAGTAATAATTCTTATACGAGTTTTGCTTTTTCCGAAACTTCCTTATTCCAGATCAGGTGTTTTATTGTTTGGTAGAAACTACCTACCTTCTGTAACCTCCTGTGAATTTCGTTAGTTATTCTTTCATTCCTAGATATTTCACTCCCTAAATAAATGAAACTTTCTACCATTTTGAAGGGTTCTCCATTCAAGGTAATATTTCCGTTGATCACTTTCTCTCTTCCAAATACCATTATTTCACTCTTGTCTTTATTTATTTTTAATCCATACCTTTTCATTCCTCCCCCCATGAACCATGGACCTTGCCGTTGGTGGGCAGGCTTGCGTGCCTCAGCGATACTGATAGCCGTACCATAGGTGCAACCACAATGGAGGGGTATCTGTTGAGAGGCCAGACAAACGTGTGGTTCCTGAAGAGGGGCAGCAGCCTTTTCAGTAGTTGCAGGGGCAACAGTCGGGATGATTGACTGATCTGGCCTCGTAACAATAACCAAAATGGCCTTGCTGTGCTGGTACTGCGAACGGCTGAAAGAAAGGGGAAACTACGGCCATAATTTTTCCCGAGGGCATGCACCTTTACTGTATGATTAAATGATGATGGCGTCCTCTTGGGTAAAATATTCTGGAGGTAAAATAGTCCCCCATTCGGATCTCCAGGCGGGGACTATTCAAGAGGATGTCGTTATTAGGAGAAAGAAAACTGGCGTTCTACGGATCGGAGCGTGGAATGTCAGATCCCTTAATCGGGCAGGTAAGTTAGAAAATTTAACAAGGCAAATGGATGGGTTAAAGTTAGATATAGTGGGAATTAGTGAAGTTCGGTGACAGGAGTAACAATACTTCTGGTCAGGTCACTATAGGATTATAAACACAAAATCAAATAGGGGTAATGCAGGAGTAGGTTTAATAATGAATAGGAAAATAGGAATGTGGGTAAGCTACTACAAACAGCATAGTGAACGCATTATTGTGGCCAAGATAGATACGAAGCCCACACCTACTACACTAGTACAAGTTTATATGCCAACTAGCTCTGCAGATGACGAAGAAATTGAAGAAATGTGTGATCAAATAAAAGAAATTATTTAGATAGTGAAGGGTGACGAAAATTTAATAGTCATGGGTGACTGGAATTCGGTAGTAGGAAAAGGGAGAGAAGGAAACGTAGTAGGTGAATATGGACTGGGGCAAAGAAATGAAAGAGGAAGCCGCCTGGTAGAATTTTGCACAGAGCACAACTTAATCATAACTAACACTTGGTTCAAGAATCATAAAAGAAGGCTGTGTACATGGAAGAAGCCTGGATGTACTGACAGGTTTCAGATAGATTATATAATGGTAAGACAGAGATTTAGGAACCAGGTTTTAAATTGTAAGACATTTCCAGGGGCAGATGTAGACTCTGACCACAATCTATTGGTTATGACCTGTTGATTAAAACTAAAGAAACTGCAAAAAGGTGGGAATTTAAGGAGATGGTACATGGATAAACTAAAGGAACCAGAGATTGTACATAGTTTCAGGGAGAGCATAAGGGAGCAACTGACAGGAATGGGGGAAAGAAATACAATAGAAGAAAAATGGGTAGCTTTGAGGGACGAAGTAGTGAAGGCAGCAGAGGATCAAGTAGGTAAAAAGACGAGGGCTAGTAGAAATCCTTGGGTAACAGAAGAAATATTGAATTTAATTGATGAAAGAAGAAAACATAAAAATGCAGTAAATGAAGCAGACAAAAATGAATACAGACGTCTCGAAAATGAGATCAACAGGAAATGCAAAATGGCTAAGCAGGGATGGCTAGAGGACAAATGTAAGGATGTAGAGGCTTATCTCACTAGGGGTAAGATAGATACTGCCAACAGGAAAATTAAAGAGACCTTTGGAGATAAGAGAACACTTGTATGAACATCAAGAGCTCAGATGGAAACCCAGTTCTAAGCAAAGAAGGGAAAGCAGAAAGGTGGAAGGAGTATATAGAGGGTCTATACAAGGGTGATGTGCTTGAGGACAATATTATGGAAATGGAAGAGGATGTAGATGAAGACGAAATGGGAGATATCATACTGCGTGAAGAGTTTGACACAGCAGTGAAAGACCTGAGGCTAAACAAGGCCCCCGGAGTAGACAACATTCCATTGGAACTACTGACGTCCTTGGGGGAGCCAGTCCTGACAAAACTCTACCATCTGGTGAGCAAGATATATGAGACAGTCGAAATACCCTCAGAAATCAAGAAGAATATAATAATTCCAATCCCAAAGAAAGCAGGTGTTGACAGATGTGAAAATTACCGAACAATCAGTTTAATAAGTCACAGCTGCAAAATACTAACGCGAATTCTTTACAGACGAATGGAAAAACTAGTAGAAGCCGACCTCAGGGAAGATCAGTTTGGATTCCGTAGAAATGTTGGAACACGTGAGGCAATACTGACCCTACGACTTATCTTAGAAGCTAGATTAAGTAAGGGCAAACCTACGTTTCTAGTGTCTTGAAAGGAGGATATAAGATGAACATCAACAAAAGCAAATCGATGATAATGGAATGTAGTCGAATTAAGTCGGGTGATGCTGAGGGAATTAGATTAGGAAATGAGACACTTAAAGTAGTAAAGGAGTTTTGCTATTTGGGGAGCAAAATAACTGATGATGGTCGAAGTAGAGAGGATATAAAATGTAGACTGGCAATGGCAAGGAAAGCGTTTCTGAAGAAGAGAAATTTGTTAACATCGAGTATAGATTTAAGTGTCAGGAAGTCATTTCTGAAAGTATTTGTATGGAGTTTAGCCATGTATGGAAGTGAAACATGGACGATAAATAGTTTGGACAAGAAGAGAATAGAAGCTTTTGAAATGTGGTGCTACAGAAGAATGCTGAAGATTAGATGGGTAGACCACATAACTAATGAGGAAGTATTGAATAGGATTGGGGAGAAGAGAAGTTTGTGGTGCATCAAACCAGTCTCCGGACTGAAGACCACAACAACAACACCTTTTCATTATTTCCTTCTACACATCAAACTGTAACTGCACATCTACCTCTTTATCATTCCATATTCCCATATCATCTGCAAAGATCATCTTTTTTCTTTTTCTTTTACTATATTTTTAACTGCCCTATTCATTCCATCCATTACAACATTAAAAAGTGCGGGAGATAGAATATTTCCTTGTCTTTTTTCGAAGTATTCAGAGTTCCCCAATGGTGTTCTAATTCTACAATTGTCCCCTCTGTACATTGTCTTTATTACATTAATGTATCCATCTTCTATATCTACGTTCTTCATTTCTTTCCCAGAGTATTTCCCTGTTAAATGAGTCATATGCCTTTTCTATGTCTATAAAAACCATTATGACCCTTCTGTTAAACTGCCAACTTTTTTCCATGAGTTGATGGATAGAAAATATCAGGTCTATTGTGCTTCTTCCTTTCCTAAACCCATGCTATTCTTCACTCAGCTCCTTTTCTATCTTTTCACTTATTCGATTTAGTAAAATTCTTTCAAAAATGTTGGCTGTATGATCATAAGGGTTATTCGTCTGTAGTTTTCTACAGTCTTTTATTGCCTTTCTTGAAGATGGGCACACTGTCTCCTGTTCTCCAATCGTCAGGTATTGTATTATTTCTCCACACGCTTGATAGTACTCTATACAGCCACTGCATTCCCACTGGACCTGCTGCTCTTATCATGTCCACTGATACTTCATTAGGTCCTCCCCCCCCCCCCCCCCCAAATTCATCTTCTTCGCAGCTTTTTACATTTCTTCCCATGTAATTTGTCCTAATTCTGTTTCCCAACTTCTCTCAATTTCTTCATTATTTGTTGTTACCTCATGTACCTGCTCCTCAGCGTTTAACAGTTTCTTAAAATGTTCTTTCCAGAGATCTTTTATATGCCCTGTATCTTCATTCATGGTACCGTCCTCTGTTCCCATGTTTACTGGTACTTCAGAAGCATCCTTTTAATTTTTCATCATTTTATAGAGCGTTTTCGTATTGCTCTTCACATCTTCTTCAAGTTTTTTTGTAAACCCTTCCCATGCCTTTTTCTTTGCTGTTTCCACTATTTCTTTGCACTTCTTCTTTTCCTCTATATATCTTTTATGGTCTTTGTCATTTTTAGTTTTCCACCACTTTCTCCATGCTCCATTTTTTCTTCTAACTGCTTGGATTGTGGTATCATCCCACCAACTTGTCTCTTACTTTTTCCTTTCCAGATGTTCTACCACATACTTTTTGTTCTGCTTCGACTAAAGTGTCTTGGAATAAACTCCATTCTTTTTCTACATCGGGAGAAAACTTCTTTTGGAAATTTTTGTGTGATTAATTCTCTGTACCTCTCAGCACGTTCACTCTCCTTCAGTTTCCAATCCTGTATCCTCATCACTTTTTTCTGTTTTCTATTTTTCACACACTGATTCATTTTCCTTTGTCCCATCAGTAATCTATGGCCTCCATCTGCACTCACACTTGGAATTACCTTCACATTTGTTACTTTCTCTCCCCTTTCCCTATATACTAGAATATAATCAATTACACTCTTGATTCTTCTATCCCAACTGTATCTGGTCATAACATGACTTTCTCTCTTCATAAATCAGCTGGTTGCTATTTTCATTCCACTCCTCTGGTACAAATCCAGGAGTCTTTCCCCTTCTTCATTTCTGAATCCATACCCAAAACATTCCAATACTTGCTCAAATCCCATTCTGTCTTTGCCTACCTGTGCTTTAAAATCTCCCATCACTATATTAGCACTCTCTATATGGTTTTCTAATACATTTTCAAAGTCCATCTTCTCTTCTTCGCTACATCCCATTTGAGGTGCATAAATCTGGATTACTTTTAGTGTTCCTTTTTGGAATCTCAGGTTTAAGTTTATGATCCTGTCTGATATATATCTCACAGCTTTGTACGTTCTTATTCACCATCAGTGCCACACCATTTCTTCCAGAGATGTTATTCCCACTCCAGTACAATTTTCCTCGTCCTCTCAAATTCTTCTCACTTTTTCCTTTCCACTTTGTTCCTCTTAATCCCAATATATCTAACTTCCTCTCCGCTAAAGTACGCGTCATTTGTGTTGGCGGCCGAGTTTAGGTTCGTTCGGCGCATCTGATGTCACAATACACAGTCAGCCAATGAACAGAGAACGATGTTGCCAGATCTCGACTGCAGAGCAGAGCATGGACGAGTGTCTTCAGTTTTAGAAACGTTCAGTCATAAATAAAGTAATAGAACAAAAGCAATGTCTTGATAGCAGACTTTCTTTTATAAAAAGTTTGTAAAAAAGCATTCTTTATACCAATTGCTTCATATTCTATTAATTAATTAAACCAAACAAGCAATAAGACTCCTAATTCAGGCGATAGCAAGGAAAGGTGTTTGTATCAATCTCACGAACCGCTTTTTCGCAATAAAGAACAGCGGTAATTGTTTATTTCCTATTGTACTTCGACGAAGTGTCGAGCAATTCATATTCACACCAACAGTGTTTCTCAGTATTTTATGTGACGTGTTACAGTCCTCATGGAGTTACATTGTATGACGAGCTGCTTTAGCATAACGGTGAAGGCGTTCAAACCTCGTGCGGTGCTTAATATTTTCTTTATTTAAAAACAATATCGAAGTGTCTTACTTCACGACTTTTATTCGTTTGAATGCAATTTTTTGAAATTTCTAGTGCTTTGTCTCCTCATTAACCCTTTCGCCGCTTCAGACACGTGCTCCCCGCATTCCGCGCTATGAACGCTTTTGTCATCACTGCACTGCTTGCCTGTGTAGACACATGGTGTTCCCACTGCTTTGACACACTTATCATTCGATTTCACAAAAACTATTTGGCCCAAAAATTAGATTTTTACACATCTTCTTGGGTGATACCGTCCCCCCATAAATGATTTAATTTTGTTTCGATGTTCAACCCAGTTATTGTGCAGCATTAAATGTAGTAAACCACTGCAAGAAATTTTGAAGAGTTTGCAGAGGTGAAAGTCCATAGCGTATACTTTCCGTATGGTCGATTTTAGTTGCCACAATGTTGAGAATGAAATGTGGTGCTACAGAAGAATGCTGAAGATTAGATGGGTAGATCACATAACTAATGAGGAAGTATTGAATAGGATTTGGGAGAAGAGAAGTTTGTGGCACAACTTGACCAGAAGAAGGGATCGATTGGTAGGACATGTTCTGAGGCATCAAGGGATCACCAATTTAGTATTGGAGGGCAGCGTGGAGGGTAGAAATCGTAGAGGGAGACCAAGAGATAACTACACTACGCAGATGCAGAAGGATGTAGGCTGCAGTGGGTATTGGGAGATGAAGAGGCTTGCACAGGATAGAGTAGCATGGAGAGCTGCATCAAACCAGTCTCCGGACTGAAGACCACAACAACAACAACAACAACAATCCGTACATCAAATGGGCATCTGCCAACTCCGCATTTGTGAACATTACACTGAGTGCAAAACCACACTCGTGATGAACACTAACCTGTTGATGCTACTTACTGATGTGCTTGATGCTAGTACTGTAGAGCAATGAGTCGCGTGTCAACACAAGCACCGAAGTCAACATTACCTTCCTTCAATTGGGCCAACTGGCGGTGAATCGAGGAAGTACAGTACATACTGACGAAACTAAAATGAGCTCTAACATGGAAATTAAGCGTTTCCGGACACATGTCCACAGAACATCTTTTTTTATTTGTGTGTAAGGGATGTTTCCTGAAAGTTTGGCCGTACCTTTTTGTAACACCCTGTATAGACTGAAGCGACAAATGAAAATTTGTGCCCGGGCTGCTAACCACTACGCCAACCTGGCGTCTACTGTTCACTAGGCAGACGGGCTGTCCACAACGCTACCCTGGCAAAGCGGCTTTGCACAGCTGCCTAGACTACCCTAGCATGCCTGCCTCATCAGTCCAAATTTCCATTCACGCCGCAGCCCACTTGGTGGCACTGTGGTTACCGCATCTGTCTAGTGAGAAAGAGGTCCAGGTTTGAATCTTGGCCTTGGTACAAATTTTCTTTCGTCACTTCAGTCTGCATATATACATCATAGATGCTTGAAACTTGAAAGGGCCTCTGGAACCAATTAGTTTCATTTTATTAAAGCTCTCTGATTTGCCTATTTCCAAGAAACACGCAGATCTTCTCTTAGGACAGGAGATAGGCATGACACTAATACTGCTGCCACCACAACGCTGCCTCTGATTTAGGCAACCGGAATGGGCTCTCTCAGAGGCTAGTCACATGGGAAGTGTGCCGAGTTCGCCATAGCTATACTGTTCCTGTCATACATAAAATAATCTATCTGAAACACCCTTCCCCGTGATGTCTGACTGTCCCACTTGTCTCACTACAATGCGTAAGACTAACAGTCGATGAAAACCTAATTTGGATTCCCCACCTACTAAACACAAAACTATACAATACACAGAAGCTATTAAGCAGACGAACCTAGAGACTAAATTTCACAACCATTATCCATGCATGCATCAACCGTCATCCATCTCATCCCTTCTTTGCACGGATCTCCACTCATTTATGTTCTCTTCAAATCTTTTGCAGAATGCACTGCTCTTTACATTTTGCCTCTCCCTCCCCCCCCCCCCCCCCCCCCCCCCCCCCTATCCTGTAGCTACTCAAACACCAAGAACACGGGAACGCTAAAAACACATTTGCCCGTCCTTCATCTCCCAAAACCCGACTGTGTCCCCATCCTTCTTACTGTGTCAGCACATTCCACTTTACATCTCCAAACTCTTCACATGCTTTCCCTGGTCAGTTTCAACAGCCTTCCTCTCCCAGATTGTAAAGTCACGTCTGAAATCTACCTACCCCATTAGCTGTACACCAAGCCATTTTCTTCCCTTTCACCTAAGCCATCTTCTTCCCTTTCACCTAATAATTTTTGGATCTACACATTCTGTGTATTAGATACGGAAACTTCCCCTTTGAATGTAAAGAATGACTGTGTTGGTAAACGCCTACGTTATTTGATTTTCAAACAGCTGAGCAAATCTGAACGTACTCAGACAGTTCTCTCTTTATTTATTCTGATCATCACTAAACTGACACACAATATTTTTTAGCGCAAAGCAATCTGACTTTCAATAATCCTTACAAAAGAATGGCCCTGACTAACAATAATCTATATTTTTCATGAATCACTTACCTCACAAAAATCTTCGTTACTCGAACTACTGCAATACAGCGAGCGCCAATACTGCCAGCTAAATAAAAGATTCTAACTACTGAAGATACGAAATACTAATAGGCATAGTTAGCAAATGAAAGATTTTGATAGAGAACATACAATATATTTACCTTAATAATGTTTATAAGTCATAATATATATATCAGTTAATGACAGCCAGTCTTACAAATTTCCTTTTTCTGACGGATACACGTCCAGGTCGTCCGCTCATAGTAACCTCTCAACACTCTGGCATCTCTCTCCCCACATCCACCACTGCTGGCGGCTCACCTCCAACTGCCCAACGCTACACGCTTTTCACATCCAACTGCCCAGCGCTACACTAGCGAATATTCCAACAATGAGTCCAACCAGCCACAGACTGCACATAGCGCAGTCAGAGATTTTCATACTGAGCGCTATGTGGCGTTACCAACATAAAAACCTAAACAGCCTACTTACAATACCTCCCCAGGCGAATTCCTCATCCTTTTCTATATCTACATTTTTCAAATATTCCCCATCCAAACCCCTAACCTACAATTACTAGAAGACCTCACAATGCATATCATGAACGCCACAACAGGAACTTCTGTCTTATCGTAATTGTAGCCGTGATGGCCTAGCGGGTAGAACATTACACTCCGTCCCTGTTACAATCCCTTCAGGACGGCCCCAGATCAACTCATCATGCTATTAAATGAGCACTGGGGTCTTCCCCATGGTAAAAGGTGCAAGACGGTAGCCCCTCTGGCCTCTTCATACACTTATTAAGACCCGTCAGACCAGCCTATCTTGCATTTTTATAATCTGAATTTGCATACATGCAAATTTGATGTCATTTCACTACCTTATTACACTGTCATGGTTCGAAATTGCTCTGAGCACTATGGGACTTAACATCTATGGTTATCAGTCCCCTAGAACTTAGAACTACTTAAACCTAACTAAGCTAAGGACAACAGACAACACCCAGCCATCACGAGGCAGAGAAAATCCCTGATCCCGCCGAGAATCGAACCCGAGAACCAGGACGCGGGAAGCGAGAACGCTACCCCACGACCACGAGATGCGGGCACTGTCATGCAAGGTAGGTAATCGGCTGTATATACTGGCATGGACATGATCGGGTGTAGCATGCATGCATGTCGTAATTCTGTTCATTTCATGTGGGAGACGAACAGGATTTTAACAGTGGCTGGGGACAGCTTCTCGCGAAAGCCTCATGTTTTGGGCTGTTGTCTGGAGAGGCAGCATTTTGCGCTTCTCTACTTCTCCATTCAAACCACTGTTTTTTGTCGGCAGTAATTGAGGAGATTTAAATTAAAAAATCAAGTTAAATAAGTTTATTCCGACTTACTTCGCTTCATGGCAAGTTTGCCTAGATCCAGATTGCCACTGGTGCAACATAGGTTTAGTATTGCTGCCTTTCGAAAATGAAGTCAAAGGAAAAGGTAGCAAAATACTTTTAGTACTAAGATAAATAGAAGAAAAGCAATTTTAACAAACAGAAGAGGATGTAGGTTGCAGTAGGTACTGGGAGATGAAGAAGCTTGCACAGGGCAGAGTAGCACGGAGAGCTGCATCAAACCAGTCTCTGGACTGAAGACCACAACAACAACAATCTTAAAACGATTTCGCAATTTAGTTGCAAGGTCAAAAGACAACGTATCACAGATCTAAGAAACGTTATTGTGCAGGAAAGTCAAATGGAAATGAGACATATACAAAAAAAGAAAGTAAAGTATAATTTCACAAGTAATCGCCATAACTGTTAATACATTTATCCCATAATCGGACAAGGTGGTCCGCGCCTTCATGGAAAAATATGTGTGGTTGCCTACAAAACCATGATATTACCCAGATGTGCAAATCGACAGTCACGAATTTCCTTCAGGGCTCCAGAAATATGCAAATCGCATGGGGAGAGATGTGGACTGTATGGAGAAAGTGTGAGGGCTTTCTAGCGAAACTTCTGCAGCGCAGTCGAAACAACCTTGGCGACATGTGGGTGGGGCCTAAAGAAAGACATCCGTGCCCGTCGACTTGCTTAGTACGAAGAAGTACACGCCAGAGTACAATTATTGTTCCGTAGGCTACAGCAAACATTGTCCACAAAGACATTGACCGACTTGATCTCACAGTGGGATAAATGTATTAACAATTACGGCTACTACCTTTCAAATAATAAACAGTTTATTTACTTTTTTTCGACTGCCTCTTTTAATTTGACTGTCCCTTATAGAACAGCTCAAAGCGTCAACAGGCGATTCTTACAATAGAATATAAGATGTGTGAGACACGGTGAAGTCTATGTCAGAATAACAGGTACAGGGTCCTGATCTAGAATTCCAATTCGCAAGTTGCGGAATTGTGAAACGACGATTATCAGCCTGAGTGCTAAAGCAACACCTTACATTTTCTTGACCGTCACTTTCATATGTGCTAATCGCGATACGATCTGTTTCTTCCGTTTATTGTGAAGGCTTATAACTTTCGCGCAATTCGTAACGAATATTAGCCACAGTATGCCCTTTTGTACTGGTCAATCGAACACCGACCGCAATTCACAAGCTTTACCGCTGTTTACTTTCGTTACAGTTTAATGGGCTGTCACACTTCATGAAACAAGGGCACACATAGAGAATGACATTAATTCCTATATTTCATAGGCGGAGGCATTGTTCATTTTTACACACAATGTAACTGTATTTCACACAAACGCTGCCTCCGCAAGCTGCATGTAGCTGATGCAAGAGTTAAACAGCCACGTGTCATGAATTTTTTTTATCGTGTTACTGTTTCTATGAAATGAATAAGAGTACACTTGTTCAGTTTAAAAACACAGTCGACATAATTTTCAGTGCAAATTATATTCGTTTCATTTTTTTTATTTGTGATGGCTGTAATGGTGTGCTTACAGGCCAGTAAAACAAGATTTTTTTTCGTTTGGTGAATTGTAATAATGCCAGGATATTGATTACTGTTTAGAAATCTATGTTTCATAGTTGTGGTCAGATTAAATAATTCCTGTCAATGTTTCGGTATAGGGTGGTTTCTCTAATTCCTTTACAGTGCGTATCGTAATTAATGGCGTAAATGTATATAGTTGAAAGCAGACGATACCACAAGCAAAAAAGTGTCGGTCGACATGTGCTCAAAATGCATACCTTACGAGCTATGGGCACTTGCTCAGTGGAAGAGATGTGTTTCATAGTAGCGAAAACGGAGAAGTGCTCACAGCTCTTTAAGTATGCGTTTTAGAGCCCATGGTTACTGAGACTTTTTTGCACCTAGTATCGTGTGCTTTCAACTGTATGCGTTAATTGTGGTTCACCTGTATATCGGCAGTTCACCAGTGGAACTGATTATTTTCGCAGTAATTTCAATTAGCAGTCACACTAAGAGGAAGCAACAACAATACAAAGGTCTTTTGTACTGTCGCGCGGGATTAGCCGAGCGGTCTGGGCCGCTACACTCATGGACTGTGCGGCTGGCCCCGGCGGAGGTTCGAGTCCTCCCTCGGGCATGGGTGTGTGTTTGTCCTTAGGATAATTTAGCTGAATTAGTGTGTAAGCTTAGGGACTGATGGCCTTAGCAGTTAAGTCCCATAAGATTTCACACACATTTGTACATTTTTGTCTTTTGTACTCACGCTGATTGTCATTACAATGATATTTTCTACTTTCTTATTGATTTATTTACACGTCAACTTCCGTAGGACCAAATTGAGGAGCAAATGTCCGAGGTCATGGAACATGTCAGTACATGAAATAACAACATAAAAGTAATAACGGATAAAAATAAAATGTTTATGGACCCAAAAAAAATGTCCATACATAAGTTTAAGTAAACGCAATCAAAAATAAAACAAGAATCAGCTCAATTTTAATAGTCTATCGGCCGTTGTTTGAGACGGGGCTCTGCTCTGAGGAGAGAATGCCACACACCAACTCAGCGCTTCGGCGGTCTACGAGCTATCAAGTTACGGCGCTGCGAATGCGACACTTCATGGTTGGCGCTGCGAATGCGACACTTCATGGTTGGCGTGCACGGCTAGAAAATACCATACATAACGAGCTGCCCGTGTTGAAGAGCAGTGTATGAAGCCGATTTTTCCTTCCCTTTAGCTGCATTAACTATGCGATACGAGCCCATTTTAGGCAGAAAGATATGAAAATCCACATACGACAATTGAAGGGTCATATGCAAGGGCGCCAGCAGAAATTTATCGAGGAAAGGGGGCAAGATGCTACAATTTCCATTTCTGATATGAATGAGTTTGTCAATTTCACGACGTGTCAAGCTGCAAGAACTAAGTTTTATAGATGACACAAAAAACTTATTATACCCCAGAGAATAGATGGTTATCCATAGTGTATGAGAATTCTGCGGTGCATAATATAAACACTGTACTCCGCATTCCAGGGGGGGGGGGGGAGGAGTTGGAAGCAAGTGAACTTTCTGACCGCCCCTTATACATAGTGAAGTTTGTACGCAACTCTCAGATTGCCATCCTCGCTCTTGTCAGGTTGTTCTTTAGGTTATGTATTGTACTGGCTCACATTGCCGAGTCTGTTTTAATAAACTATGCTGCGGCGCAATTGAAAAATTGCTTCTTATTACACAAAAATGAAACTGTAGCCAAAAGTTTCGAATTTGGAAGAATGAAATATTTTTACGGACTAAGTTCTGCTTACTTTCTGATACCGCAATTTATTCTTAGTTCATCCTTAGATAAACTAAAATATTAGTGACACATACTCATAGCTCTGGTCATATGCACTAATACCACAGTCCCCTGTTGTGAGTGTAATGATAGGGATATGAGTATAATCCACACTCAGAAACTCAAAGCATTGTATATCAATTTTATCAGCAATAACTATTCGTCGAAACGTATACGTATGCATTCAAAATACTGACTGTCGGAACACGACCATACTATTGAATTTATCTGGCTTTTGTTCATTACACATATGATCAGTACATAACTCTTGCTTATATTCTATGAGTGTGTGGGTTTTATTTTGTCAAGTTGCGCAATGCACTGATCCAACAAATACCCTTTGGTTCCTGCAAGAAACAATTTCCACCTGATACTACTACAGAAGTCAGACAGACGCTCCTAATGTACCAACAAGAACTGTTTGAAAAACATTCATTAACAAATATCTTCTTGAGTCGCCCGCTGTAAGGAAAAGACACAAAAATATTCTATGTTATTACGTAACTAGTGGAATACTTGGGTACTGGAGTATTGCTAGTTCGTATAAGAAAAACATTAAACGAACGAAAAATGTTATTTATTGCAAAAAACGTCTGGGAACCCAAGTGAAACTTTTTCTCATAAAATAATAAATTTCCGGCCCGCATCTCGTGGTCACGCGGTAGCGTTCTCGCTTCCCACGCTTCGGGTTCCCGGCGGGGTCAGGGATTTTCTCTGCCTCGTGATGGCTGGGTGTTGTGTGATGTCCTTAGGTTAGTTAGGTTTAAGTAGTTCTAAGTCTAGGGGACTGATGACCTGAGATGTTAAGCCCCATAGTGCTCAGACCCATTTGAACCATTTCGACAATCAGAAGCTGTGCCACACAGAGTTCTTATTCACACTATATCGACAATCAGCATTAGCACTAGGAACGGAGACATTGTACATGCTCAGTACGTAGTGTGTAAAATGCCAACCTCCCCATCGCCACTATTGTATCACGCCACTGATCTGATAGCGCCCAACGCAATGTTGTAAATGCTTTTATGCACCTGATGATGGTCCGTGTCCCGAAACTGGTTGTTAAATAAAGAAATTTTATCAGTAGCACTTGGCGGTAATAATGGCGTTCTTCAAATACATTTACATCCTGCGAGGCAAGGCCTTCTGAAAATGTAATGAAAGCAGTCCACCTGGCTGCAGCTAAATCGCGTTTCCGCAATTTCCTTTCCTCCAGCGATGTAGTCCCTCGAGATTTCAGGAGAAATTCTGTGTTGTTTGTAAGGTAGGAGATGAATACTGGTGGAAGTACATCTGTGATCGTACTGGGATATTTCAGTCGGTAGAGCACTTGCCCGCAAAAGGCAAGGGTTGCAGATTCGCGTCCCAGTCCGTCACATGGTTTTAATTGCCAGAAGTTTAGAAAGGTTTTATTTTCGAATACGACATCGTAATGCAGGCGATGTATTTGGAACGTTGGCATGGGTAACTGCTTATTTCCGACAAATCCATTCATAACGTACACCGACATAGCTGTTTTTAGGATTTCGTACCACAGTCGGTCAAAGTGGAACCCTTATAGGATCACTTTATTGTCCCTTTGGTAGTCCAGCTGTTAAGACTCCTGCTTCTAAGGGACGGATAGAGGTATTATTATCAACTACTAACATCTACGGTCCCTTGGCAATGTGAACATTTTAAGATTATAAGTCAATGCAGTCAACAGGGACGGCCATTTATGCACATATTTCGATACTCACAAACTCATTTGCCAAAACCTAAAGCGAACATCCCATTAGCGTAGAATCATCAAATTTGGCAAGAAGCAAGGTGTCGCAGTACAAGTAAAGGAAAAAATCCGAAAACTGTCGATTTCTCATTACATTATATAATTTTCTTCTCGCCGTTTATTGTCCATATCTCTGTCTGTCCGTGATTTTCGCAGGAACAGGTAAGGCTATCAAGCTGAAATTTATGTCAAATACTAAGATATATTGTCCCTTGACGACGTAATAATTCAAGCTTCTAAGCCAATGCAACCAAAGAAACGACTATATATGTCACATAGTCACATACTCACTCATCAAATCCTGTAGGTGAATTGTCTTCATACTGGGCGGGACTGGTGGGTTGGCGGTAAAGGTGAAGGTCTGAAAGCCGAAAGATCACCGGATCGAATCTCGGTTAGAACACGAATTTTCTGTCTTCTTTCCAACCTATCCTTCAAATACTGACGATGTGAAAAGTCGCCAGAAACAGCACGTCAGTTACAAGTTAAACTCTAGGTCCTCTTTCCCCATTTGGATAACCGGGGTAGGGAGAGAGTCGCCGAAGTGGTATCCAATCGGAACACTTGCACCTGGACGTCGAGCCCACGAAATTATTATTATTATTATTATTATTATTATTATTATTATTATATACATAATGAAGTCGAAGTGGTATCCAATCGGAACACTTGCACCTGGACGTCGAGCCACACGAAATTATTATTATTATTATTATTATTATACACATAATGAAGTTTGCACGGAACCCTCAGAACTTGAGTACTACTCACAGTTGTCCAGTTTTTTTTTTAATATCCATATGAACACTGACTAAAAACGACATGGACATTGTGGGGACACATTTTCAATACAATTCTCTGTAAGTGTATGTTACAATCGAAAACTGGGAAAAATAGGTTATTTCGTCTCACCGATTTGTCTTGTGAAATCATGCATGTGTGAGTTGCTATTGTCATTAAAAGAAGTTTCTCTGACTAGAGTACAGCACATATTTTTTTGACACTATGTGACCCATTGCACATCTTACAGGCGAGATCAGACATCAGAATTTTACACAATGATCAACCGCACTAGTCACATTTATCGGTCACCAACGTCGCGGGCTCCAGAATCGACTAAATTTTTACATTTGGGGAAGGATGCAAAGCGACGTGTTCTGCTGCTTGAAGGACAGACTCTATTTCGCCGACTGTCTCTGACGGTGCTAAACGCGATAACAGCTCGCCTGTTGCCATTCGAGTCGGAAAATAATCTTATCGTCAGTAGAGTCCTTGACCATGGTTTAAATTCTCTCGATAAAAACTTGACTTTTCCACTAACAGCTGTTGAGATTACGCGCGCTTTTAGTATTCCTGCTAACCGGTTTTAACTGAAGGAGACTTCGAGACAGATGACAGACAGTTGTATCAGCCAATTCAGTTGATATGCGGATGTGGCGATTAAGAGCCCTTTGGAACGTCAGATAGCTGCTACGTTCGAAGTCTAAGAAGTCTCTGGGTAAGAGATCATAGTGCGTGCTGAGCAATAGGAGTGCGCCACCGGTCAGTAATGCACGCGATAACCGAATACGGCTTTTGTTTATGGTATTGGGAGCATCAAGGGGCCAAGCACAAGTAAACCACAGACGCAGCTTAAGCGTCATTCTTTTCCCGGCATGTAGCGATGCATCAAAGAAGAAATATCAAAGCAGAAGACACGCTATGAATGCAGGACCATTCTTAAATTGATGTTGTTGTGGTCTTCAGTTCGAAGGATGATTTGGTGCAGTTCTGCGGGTTAATCTATCTTGTGCGAGTCTTTTCATCTCTGCTTATTTGCTGGAACCTAAATGTTTCTGAATTTGCTTACTGTGTTCGAGCCTTGGTCTCCCTCTACAATTTTTATCATCCACTGCGGTGTCTCTAATAAATAATACGTATACTAATTATCTGAATAGGACTGTACACCAATAAAAAAACCGGACAAGCAGGAGGAGGTCTCGTGCCCTGAGGTTCCGCACAAACATCGTTATTAGTATAGATGTTGTTTATCACAACTGCCAAGATGAGAAACATTGAAGTAGATACCCTCGGAGTAACGAAGCAGCTTAAATCACTTAATAAAGGCAAGCCCTCCGGTTCAGATGGTATACCAGTCAGGTTCCACTCAGAGTAAGCTGATAAAATAGCTCCATATTTAGCAATTATATACAACCATTCGCCCACAGAAATATCCGTACCTAAAGACTGGAAAATTGCTCAAGTCACACCAATACCCAAAAAGGGAAGTAGGAGTAATCCGATGAATTACAGGCCTATATCACTAACGTCGATTTGCAGAAGGGTTTTGGAAAATATACTGTATTTGAACATTATGAAGTACCTCGAAGAAAAAGATTTATTGACACATAGTCAGCACGGTTTCAGAAAATATCGTTCCTGTAAAACACAACTAGCTCTTTATACTCATGAAGTAATAAGTGCTATCGACACGGGATGTCAAATTGATTCCATATTTTTAGATTTCCAGAAGGTTTTCGACACCGTTCCTCAAAAGCGTCTTCTAAACAAACTGCATGCCTACTGAGTATCGCCCCAGTTGTGCGACTGGATCCTTGATGTCCTGTCAGAAAGGTCACAGTTCGTAGTAATACACGGAAAGTCATCGAGTAAAACAGAAGTAATATACGGCGTTCCCCAAGGAAGTGTTATAGGTTCTCTATTGTTCCTGATCTACATTAACGACATAGGAGACAATCTGAGTAGCCATCTTAGATTGTTTGCAGATGATTCTGTCATATACCGCCTTGTAAAGTCATCAGATGATCAAAACGACTTACAAAATGATTTAGATAAGATATCTGTATGGTGCGAAAAGTGGCAATTGACCCTGAATAAGGAATAGTGTGAAGTTATTCACATGCAGTTTTCTCCTCCGATTGCGAAAGCAATCTGTTGGTACCCACCTAAATAGGGAGAAATGATCATCACGATAAAATAAGAGAAATCAGGGCTCGCACAGAAATATTTAAGTTCTCGTTTTTCCCGCGTGCCGTTCGTGAGTGGAACGGTAGAGAGACAACTTGATGGTGGTTCATTTAACCCTTTTCCAGGCACTTTATTGTGAATAGCAGAGTAATCACGTAGATGTAGATGTAGATCTATAAGTGTTCATGAGTGAGTTCGTGAGTACCAAAAAATGTTATGTAAGTGGCTGTATCTTTTGACTGGATTGACTTAGAAGCTTGCATTTTTTACAGCTGAAACGTCTTATTATTTGGTCGTTAAAATAAGTATGAGATGCAAGTGTTGACCGCAGTTGTCAAGTTGGCACATTTACAGGCTTATATAAATGTTGTAACATTCTTATTTCATTTTAAAACTCAGTTTATTAAACTGCTCTTTATTTCGTCACCAATTTCATTTCAATTTTGTGGAGTGCAAAAACATCTCTGCTCTGGATTGACTGTGACTAATCGGTACTTAAGGCTATGTTCTCATTCTAAATGGTCGAACATTCGATTTTTCATTGCCTTTTTTAAAAGGTTTATGTATCTGGAATGTTGGCACGAAGAGATTTCTTAATCCGTGAGTTACAATGGTTACAGCCAATTGTTCGAAGCAGTGACACAGCCGCCGTGAGACGCTCTGAACCGGAGACGCCTGCCTTAGGTAGAAAATCTGTCGTGGAGTGACGCACGTTCACAAAATGATTTATATTGCAGTATGTATGCAAACATATTCACTGAAAAAGCTGCCAAACAACGTGTGCAGGCTGCCGAACGCAGCACATCCATATCAGCCAGACTGGCTTTTCTCGCCAAGAAGAACGAGGTAATTGCTCTCCAGGAACAATTCTAGTTAGAAGAAGAACTGATATACGGTCATGAATAGCAGACTAAACGTAAGTAACGAAAACACTTCTTTTTGGTCAAATTTTGGTTAAAATTGGTCCACTACATTCGATTAGCCACTTGAATTTAGAAAATATAACCTCAGAATTGTGTTCAGCAACATCAAAAATGTATAATAACATGTAGTTTTTATGCAAATTGAACTAATAACACATATAAAAGTTTTAGCTAAACTTTAAACAGGTTCTCTCCCAGAAACGATTTTTCAAAACTGCGTGCAGCACAAAATTAAAACGGTACAACCTATTCAGTTGTACCTTTGACCTCTGAAAAGTGAACACTTATTTTGGGAGCTTATATCTATAATATATGAAATTTGTTAATCCAAGAATCGAACTGAAAGTTCGAGTTAGCACCATATCGTTACAATTAAGGTTAATTCATTGTGATTAGGTATGCTCCCTTAAATTTAATGTAGTATGGACTGATGTTCCCCTTTTCTTATTTCAGATCATTCCTGACGGGCTATATTGCACGCCGTCTGCCCGTCTGTTCTCTAAAAAGTCATCAGATACTACGTCATACTGACGTTACACTACAACAAAGCCATCAGTGGTACTTTCAGCTATTTGCAGAGTTTTGTCCGGGCATGGGAAAAGACTTTAGTAAAAATGACTTCTTTCGCTGGAAACAGTCTGCTCGCTACTTGCAATCCACAACTCCTTAGAGCCCTGTTTTGGTGTATTTTAGGACGACCAAGAGAGTGCTATCTTGCAGAATGTTCTTTTTGAATAAGTCCTGACGCCTTCCTCCTGCTTCGCCAAAATTCTTTGCAATAGACCTAAAGCTTTCAGGTGCACGTCTCTGAAACAGGCCATAAAAAGCACAACTTCCCAGCTGGGTCCACTATTTTGACTATGTTTTTCCGCCTTGGCGCGTGTTGTTCCGTGCTGATTGGCTCTGGGCCAAATGCGCCACTGCGCGGGTGTTCGGTCCTCCGTTTTCCTACAGACAGTAGGTGCAGCCCCCTGCATTTTTACCTGAAAAGCCTTCGCCACTTCTCAGAACACCTTGTCCTTTATCCGTAGGGTTCTGCTCGCTTGCTTTTCTCCATGATTGTCCTGTCCCCAGTTAGCAAGAGCTTGGAAGTTCTCCCAAAAAAGTCATTATAATAGACTGTATTAGATTAATTATAGAACAATAAAGAAAGAAAATCTTACAATCACTGTTACCGTTTTATGCAATATGAAAAACGCGTTCGCACAATTTGCAAAAGTTTACATCTACATTTACAATATACTCCGCAAGCCACCTAATGGTGTGTGGCGGAGGGTACTTTTGGTACCACTGTCTGATCCCTCTTGTCCTGTTCCACTCGCGAATAGTGCGTGGGAAGAATGATTGTCAGTAAGCCTCTGTCCTGGCTCTAATTTCTCAAATTTCCTACTTGTGGTCAATACGTGAGATGTGTGTGAGGGGAAGTAATATGTTACCTGACTCCTCCTGAAAAGTGCTGTCCCGAAATTTCAATAGCAAATCTCTCCGTGATGCACAACGCCTCTCTTGTCACGTCTGCCAGTGGAGTTTGTTTAGCGGCTACGTAACGCTCTCTCGCCAACTAAACGATCCCGTGACGAAACGCACCGCACTTCGTTGGATCTTCTCTATCCCCTCTATCAGTCCTATCTGATAGGGATCTTTGACGGTTGAACAATACTGAAGAATCGGGCTAACAACCGCCTTATGAGCCTCTTCTTTCGTGGACGAGTTACATTTCCTTCAGATTCTTCCGATGAATCTGAAACTGGTGGCTGCTTTTCCCACTATCTGCTTTATATCGTCATTCCACGTAAGGTCTCTCTGGGTAGTTACGCCTGGATATTTTACGACAGATGCTGTCTCCAGCTGTTTGTCATCAACAGTGTATCTGTACAGTAGTGGATTTCTTTTCCTATGTATGCGCAATATGTTACATTTATTTACGTTCAGGGTCAGCTGCCAGAGAATACACCATTCGTCAATTCTGTGCAGGTCGTTCTGCAAATTCTTATCATCTTCTTGTGGTATACACCACTTCAAACAAACACCGAACAACGCGCTCCAGTACGCGGCCGCCAAATACATCGCTGGCTGCACTTCTCTGGGCGGCCCGCTGCTCCCATCGCTGTCCGTCTTCACACGCAGCTCCCTTACGTGGCCGAGAAATACAGGGTGATTCAAAAAGAATACCACAACTTTAAAAATGTGTATTTAATGAAAGAAACATAATATAACCTTGTGTTATACATCATTACAAAGAGTATTTAAAAAGGTTTTTTTTCACTCAAAAACAAGTTCAGAGATGTTCAATATGGCCCCCACCAGACACTCGATCAATATCAACCCGATACTCCAACTCGTTCCGCACTCTCTGTAGCATATCAGGCGTAACAGTTTGGACAGCTGCTGTTATTTCTCGTTTCAAATCATCAATGGTGGCTGGGAGAGGTGGCCGAAACACCATATCCTTAACATACCCCCATAAGAAAAAATCGCAGGGGGTAAGATCAGGGCTTCTTGGAGGCCAGTGATGAAGTGCTCTGTCACGGGCTGCCTGGCGGCCGATCCATCGCCTCGGGTAGTTGACGTTCAGGTAGTTACGGACAGTTAAGTGCCAATGTGGTGGCGCTCCATCCTGCTGAAATACGAATTGTTGTGCTTCTTGTTCGAGCTCAGGGAACAGCCAAATCTCTAACATCTCCAGATACTGTAGTACAGTTACAGTAGCACCTTCGAAGAAAAAGGGACCAAAAACTTTATTGGCTGAAATGGCACAGAGAACGTTCACCTTAGGCGAGTCACGTTCATACTGAGTTGTTTCCCGCGGATTCTCAGTGCCCCATATACAGACATTGTGACGGTTGACTTTCCCGTTAGTGTGGAAAGTTGCTTCATCACTAAACACAATCTTTGAAACGAAAGATTCATCTGTTTCCATTTGAGCAACGATAAAATCACAGAAATCGATTCTTTTAATCTTATCAGCTGCAGACAGTGCTCGAAGCAATTTCAGACGATAAGGTTTCATAACTAACCTTTTTGGTAGGACTCTCCATACATTTGATTGTGGAATTTGCAGCTCTCTGCTAGCTCTGCGAGTCGATTTTCCTGGGCTGCGAACAAATGCTTGCTGGATGCGTGCTACATTTTCATCACTCGTTCTCGGCCGTCCAGAACTTTTCCCTTTGCACAAACACCCATTCTCTGTAAACTGTTTATACCAACGTTAAATACACCACCTATCAGGAGGTTTAACACCATACTTCGTTCGAAATGCACGCTGAACAACTGTCGTCGATTCACTTCTGCCGTACTCAATAATACAAAAAGCTTTCTGTTGAGCGGTCGCCATCTTAGCATCAACTGACGCTGACGCCTAGTCAACAGCGCCTCAAGCTAACAAATATACAACTAAATGAAACTTTATAGCTCCCTTAATTCGCCGACAGATAGTGCTTAGCTCTGCCTTTTGTCGTTGCAGAGTTTTAAATTCCTGAAGTTGTGGTATTCTTTTTGAATCACCCAGTACATCGCTGGCCGCACACCTCCGGGCGGCTCGCGGTTACCATCGCTGGCCGCCTTCGCGCGCGCGCGTTTGTCAGCACACAGCAATTGGCTACGCCAGGAAACATTGCGCCTGGTTTTCCCTGGAAAACAGCGACCCCAGCCGACGGCTCCGTTAAGTAGCAAGCCTTATATAAAACCGGCCGCCGCCGCAAACGGCAGTTCTCATGGGGAAGTGCAGCCCGCCGTGCTCCAGCTGCTTGTGGCTGGCGCGCCGCACCACTCGAGCTCACCTGGCTGCCCGGCGGAGATCTGGCGGCTTCCCTTGGAGAGACGGAACTTCACTGGACTTAGGAATAATTACGGGACGTGCACCCAGCCGTGTGCATTTGGACATTGGTATAACCAAACGTTAATTATGCATTACTTCTGAGTGTGAGCCTGGGTAGACGCTTGGCTAACATAATTGTTAAAAAGTGATTCGTGATTAAATAAACCAGACTGCAGAGGTTATTGTGTTATTCCTGGTTATAACAATTCTAGCATTGTTACTTTGGTATAGACAACTGAATCATCTGCGAATAGCCTTATAGAGCATCCGACGGTTTATATACACTCCTGGAAATTGAAATAAGAACACCGTGAATTCATTGTCCCAGGAAGGGGAAACTTTATTGACACATTCATGGGGTCAGATACATCACATGATCACACTGACAGAACCACAGGCACATAGACACAGGCAACAGAGCATGCACAATGTCGGCACTAGTACAGTGTATATCCACCTTTCGCAGCAATGCAGGCTGCTATTCTCCCATGGAGACGATCGTAGAGATGCTGGATGTAGTCCTGTGGAACGGCTTGCCATGCCATTTCCACCTGGCGCCTCAGTTGGACCAGCGTTCGTGCTGGACGTGCAGACCGCGTGAGACGACGCTTCATCCGGTCTCAAACATGCTCAATGCTCAATGGGGGACAGATCCGGAGATCTTGCTGGCCAGGGTAGTTGACTTACACCTTCTAGAGCACGTTGGGTGGCACGGGATACATGCGGACGTGCATTGTCCTGTTGGAACAGCAAGTTCCCTTGCCGGTCTAGGAATGGTAGAACGATGGGTTCGATGACGGTTTGGATGTACCGTGCACTATTCAGTGTCCCCTCGACGATCACCAGAGGTGTACGGCCAGTGTAGGAGATCGCTCCCCACACCATGATGCTGGGTGTTGGCCCTGTGTGCCTCGGTCGTATGCAGTCCTGATTGTGGCGCTCACCTGCACGGCGCCAAACACGCATACAACCATCATTGGCACCAAGGCAGAAGCGACTCTCATCGCTCAAGACGACACGTCTCCATTCGTCCCTCCATTCACGCCTGTCGCGACACCACTGGAGGAGGGCTGCACGATGTTGGGGTGTGAGCGGAAGACGGCCTAACGGTGTGCGGGACCGTAGCCCAGCTTCATGGAGACGGTTGCGAATGGTCCTCGCCGATACCCCAGGAGCAACAGTGTCCCTAATTTGCTGGGAAGTAACGGTGCGGTCCCCTACGACACTGCGTAGGATCCTACGGTCTTTGCGTGCATCCGTACGTCGCTGCGGTCCGGTCCCAGGTCGACGGGCACGTGCACCTTCCGCCGACCACGGGCGACAATATCGATGTACTGTGGAGACCTCACGCCCCACGTGTTGAGCAATTCGGCGGTACGTCCACCCGGCCTCCCGCATGCCCACTATACGCCCTCGCTCAAAGTCCGTCAACTGCACATACGGTTCACGTCCACGCTGTCGCGGCATGCTACCAGTGTTAAAGACTGCGATGGAGCTCCGTATGCCACGGCAAACTGGCTGACACTGACGGCGGAGGTGCACAAATGCTGCGCAGCTAGCGCCATTCGACGGCCAACGCCGCGGTTCCTGGTGTGTCCGCTGTGCCGTGCGTGTGATCATTGCTTGTACAGCCCTCTCGCAGTGTCCGGAGCAAGTATGGTGGGTCTGACACACCGGTGTCAATGTGTTCTTTTTTCCATTTCCAGGAGTGTATATTGTAAACATCAATGGTCCTATCACACTCCCCTGTGGTACTCCGCTTATTACCTTTACAGCTATCGATTTAGTTCCGTTAAGAGCCACGTGTTGAGTTCTATCTGCAAGAAAGTCGTGAATCCAATCGCAAGTCTGCTCCAATACTCCGTAAACTCGTATTTTTTTTTTCATTAAACGGCAATCCGAGACGGTGTAAAATGCCTTACTGAAATCGAGGAACACTGCATCAACCTGAGCACCGTGGATCTCATGGAGGGACAGAGTGAGCTGAGTTTCGTAGGATCTCTGTTTGCGGAATCCATGTTGATTTTTATAGATGAGGTGTTCATTTTGCAAAAACGCCATAATTCTTGAGCATAGAACAGGTTCCATAATTCTACAACAGTTTGACGTCAACGATATAGATCTATAATTGTATGGATCTGTTTTACGGTCTTTCTTAAAAGCGGGAATGACCTGCGCTTTTTTCGAGTCATTAGGTATCTTTCGTTGCTCAAGCGATCTACGATAAATTACTGCTAGAAGGGGAGCAATTTCTTTCGCATAGTGTTTATAGAACCTTATAGGTATCTCATCTGGTCCTGAAGCCTTTCCGCTACTAAGCGATTGTAGCTGCTTTTCAATTCCGCGATCGGTTATTTCAATATCTGCCATTGCGATGTTCGTACGACGATTGAAAGGAGGGACAGTCTTGCGACCTTCCGCGGTGAAACAACTACGGAAGACCGAATTCAGTATTACGGCCTTCTCTCTGTTATCTTCGTTTTCGGTGCCGGTGTGGTAGCAGAGAGCATGAATAGATGTTTTTGAACCACTTACTGATTTTACATAGGACCAAAATCTCTTAGGGTTTTTTCTCATGTCGGTTGACAAAGTCTTACTTTCAAAATCATTGAACGTTTATCCCATTGCTCTTCTTACGCTCAATTTCGCTTCGTTCAGCTTTTGTTTGTCAGCTAGGTTTTTACTTCTCTTGAATCTGAGATGTGCTCTTTGTTTACGTTGCGCTTTTGTAACACGGTTATTAAACCATGGTAGATCTTTCCCGCCGGCCGGTGTGGCCGTGCGGTTCTAGGCGCTTCAGTCTGGAATCGCGTCATCGCTACGGTCGCAAGTTCGAATCCTTCCTCGGGCTTCGATGTGTGTAATGTCCTTAGGTTAGTTAGGTTTAAGTAGTTCTAACTTCTAGGGGACTGATGACCACAGATGTTAAGTCCCATAGTGCTCAGAGCAATTTAAACCATTTTTAGATCTTTCCCACCCTTAAACCCTTACTAGGAGCATACTTGTCTAGGGCATAATGAACGATGCCTTCAAAATTTTTCCGTTTGTTCTCGACATCGTCGTCCTCATCATCGAACATTTGATCCTGAATGCTGAGATATTCTGAAATTTGTATTCTGTCACCCTCGCTGAGCAAATGTATCTTCCTACCTTCCTTAACATTCCTTGTAGGCCCCGTCGTCATAGATGCTATCACAGCCTTATGATCACTGATTCCTTCCTCTACGTTAACAGATTAGATACGTTCAGGCCTGTTTGTTGCCAGGTGGTCTAAGACGTTACCCTCAAGAGTTGGTTCTCTAACTATCTGCTCAAGGTAATTTTCGGACAAGACATCCAGAATAATGCCACATGATTCCCTGGCACCAGTTTTGATGGCACAACAGTCCCAATCTATACCAGGCAAGTTGAAGTCACCCCCTATTACAACGGTATGATCAGGAAAATTACTAATGATATTCTGCAAGTTCTGTCTGAAGTGCTCTACAACTACAGATCCTGACATAGGTGGTCTATAAAAGCATCCGATCACCATTTTTGATCGTTCTTTGATATTCAGTTTCACTCATATTAATTCACATTCGGAATCCGTGATAACCTTGCTAGATTTTATCGAATTTTTACTGCAATAAACATGCCGCCACCATTGGCGGCTAACCTATCCTTACGATAAACATCCCCATCTGAACTTAGGATTTCGTTGTCATTGACGTCTGGTTTCAACCAGGTTTCTGTTCCCAATACTATCTGTGCATTATAACCTTCACTAAGTGATACGAATTCTGGGGCCTTTCCATGGATTCTCCTGCAGTTTACTAAAATCATATTAATCTTTTCTGTCTCTGACCTGTGAGGACCAAGATTCTCTGAGGTCGCTGTGGCTGATTCAACAGGCAAATCGTCTTTGATTCCCAAGGGAAGGATTCTTGTTGTGTACATAGTTCCACGTAGTCAGTGCATACACAACTTTCCCACTAGAGCGCGCCCTGCTAAGCACAACAGCACAGGCGCAGCGCTCGACCGTCTCCTCACTACGAGATGGCGCTGTCTTAGAGACGGACCAAATTCTGGTTCCGCCGATCCGCGTATTAATATGTAACGCAGCCAATGAGATTGCTGCTAACGTAGAACCTTTTCTCCTCGCGGATCACACTCGCGCAGTGATACGTGAATGCACGAGGTATTATAACAAGTGTACAGGCCTCCGATTAGTCAGTCTGCATTAGTGTGTACGAGTCTGCATTAGTCTGCATTAGTCTGTAGTCAAGTTTCAGTCTGCGCCTAATAAGATTATCATATTCCTGTACATAGCCATTAAGAGAAATGTATAGACACTTAGACAAGTGTCAGAGATATGTCAGAATAAGATTAACATACCAAGACCAAAGGAACTTCAGATTGTCAATTGTAAACAGCATCCAGAATCAAGTTACGTAATATCTATGATTTTTATTATTTTAATAAATGTGTGTGAAAATTAATCAAGTTCTGTTTAAAGTTGGTCACTGTCAATCAACTACTCTAAGCGTGCAAGTGGCATTTCTATCGTCTGACCTAACGGCCAAAGATAAACACGCCACAATAAGACCACGATACATATTGCTGACAGTCGCCTACTTCATTAGAGCGACAATTCAAATAATCTGATGGTGTGTGTACCGAAGGTCTTACAGTACGCACACCACAGTTCTCTAACATAAAAAAGCCCCATGTGCACGACACTCGTACTCTGCTACAGTAGTAGCCCCTTCTTGAGTGTAGTGCACGCTTGATCTATTAAGGGGAAGCCTACAATTCTGCAACCGATGGCAGAGGTCAAGAAATTCGCATCCGATACCGCCGCGGAGCCATCTGAGTCTCTGGTTTAGACCTTCCACTCTGCTCCAAAACCAGAGGACCGCAATCAACCCTGGGTACGATGCTAAAAATAGAAAGCTTAGCCTGCACCCCAAGTGGGTTGCTAATTGCCTTCACTAAATCAGCGAGCCGCCGAAAGGGGTCGAGGATGGCCTCAGAACCCAAGCTGCAGGCGTCATTCGTGCGGACACGTGCCACTACATGCAGCCTGTTGCACCTAGTGCACTCGATAGCACTGGCAGCACCACCTCCACATCACGGATGAGACCTCCCAGCAAACATACCGAACGCACAATGGAATTCTTTCCCGCTTTGCCTGCTATATTTAATTACGTTAAATCAAATTTACCCATCAAACTGAATGAAAAGTGACCAGCCGAAATGGCTTGATGTTTTTCACCACCCTCCGCAGTATCCACGATTTCTGTCAGTCAGTAAGTGAGATTTGCCTGGTCTTGCTTCAGCTGCGGTCGTTTCTTCACATTTTCGCTTCACAATCACATTACCAGCAGTCGACCTGGGCAGAAGGGTTTAAATGTCCCTGATGGACTTGTTACTCAGGTAACATCCGATGACCAGAACATATTCTAAGATATCGAGCTGTTCCTATTGCCCCATTCCACTGTTACAGCTTCTCCACACACAACGAAATACTCCCCACTTCCTTTTATATTGGTGGGTCCACTTCTGACGACGTCTACTGGCCAATTCCTCATCACCTACTGCTGTCCTGATACTTTTGATTAGATAGTATATTTTACTGGACACGTTCTTTCAGAATCACAGATTTAATTCGACTACATTCCATTACCCTCATTCTACGTTTGCTGCTGTCCGTCTTACAACCTCAGGTCCAGATGCTATCCATTCGTTCAACTGCTCTTCCAAATCCTTTACACTCTGTGACCTAATTACAATGTTAAAATAAAATCTCTAATTTTTTGTTTCTTTTTCCACGACATATTGCTTCAGATTTTCTTCATAGCTTGCACAATATATACACTCCTGGGATGGAAAAAAGAACACATTGACACCGGTGTGTCAGACCCACCATACTTGCTCCGGACACTGCGAGAGGGCTGTACAAGCAATGATCACACGCACGGCACAGCGGACACACCAGGAACCGCGGTGTTGGCCGTCGAATGGCGCTAGCTGCGCAGCATTTGTGCACCGCCGCCGTCAGTGTCAGCCAGTTTGCCGTGGCATACGGAGCTCCATCGCAGTCTTTAACACTGGTAGCATGCCGCGACAGCGTGGACGTGAACCGTATGTGCAGTTGACGGACTTTGAGCGAGGGCGTATAGTGGGCATGCGGGACGCCGGGTGGACGTACCGCCGAATTGCTCAACACGTGGGGCGTGAGGTCTCCATAGTACATCGATGTTGTCGCCAGTGGTCGGCGGAAGGTGCACGTGCCCGTCGACCTGGGACCGGACCGCAGCGACGCACGGATGCACGCCAAGACCGTAGGATCCTACGCAGTGCCATAGGGGACCGCACCGCCACTTCCCAGCAAATTAGGGACACTGTTGCTCCTGGGGTATCGGCGAGGACCATTCGCAACCGTCTCCATGAAGCTGGGCTACGGTCCCGCACATCGTTAGGCCGTCTTCCGCTCACGCCCCAACATCGTGCAGCCCACCTCCAGTGGTGTCGCGACAGCCGTGAATGGAGGGACAAATGGAGACGTGTCGTCTTGAGCGATGAGAGTCGCTTCTGCCTTGGTGCCAATGATGGTCGTATGCGTGTTTGGCGCCGTGCAGGTGAGCGCCACAATCAGGACTGCATACGACCGAGGCACACAGGGCCAACACCCAGCATCATGGTGTGGGGAGCGATCTCCTACACTGGCCGTACACCTCTGGTGATCGTCGAGGGGACACTGAACAGTGCACGGTACATCCAAACCGTCATCGAACCCATCGTTCTATCATTCCTAGACCGGCAAGGGAACTTGCTGTTCCAACAGGACAGTGCACGTCCGCATGTATCCCGTGCCACCCAACGTGCTCTATAAGGTGTAAGTCAACTACCCTGGCCAGCAAGATCTCCGGATCTGTCCCACGTTGAGCATGTTTGGGACTGGATGAAGCGTCGTCTCACGCGGTCTGCACGTCCAGCACGGACGCTGGTCCAACTGAGGCGCCAGGTGGAAAAGGCATGTCAAGCCGTTCCACAGGACTACATCCAGCGTCTCTACGATCGTCTCCATGGGAGAATAGCAGCCTGCATTGCTGCGAAAGGTGGATATACACTGTACTAGTGCCGACATTGTGCATGCTCTGTTGCCTGTGTCTATGTGCCTGTGGTTCTGTCAGTGTGATCATGTGATGTATCTGACCCCATGAATGTGTCAATAAAGTTTCCCCTTCCTGGGACAATGAATTCACGGTGTTCTTATTTCAATTTCCAGGAGTGTAGAATGAATGACATCAGAGGTAAGATACGAGTGCCTCTCAGTAAGTAATGCCCCACTTTTTTTTTAAGCCATTAATATACATAGACAAACTTCCTTGTTGGTGCTTCACATCTGATGTTTGTTCTGTGCGGCGGTGAAGTTTCGAACCGTTCTGGCAGATGACAGAGCCATAGTACGGCATCAAAATGGCGTCTACATACGACTCACAACACAAGCAGCATGCTGTTATTGAATTCTTGTGTGCAGAAAAATAAACCGTGGTAAACATCCATAAACGTTTGTGTGCAATGTATGGGAATTGGAATTTGTGGTAAGGTCTTATGGGCCCAAACTGCTGAGGTCATCGGTCCCTCAGCTTACGCACTACTTAATCTAACTTAAAGTAACTTAATCTAAGGACAACACACCCGCCCATGCCCGATGGAGGACTCGAACCTCCGACGGAGTGCAGTGTACGGCGATGCTTCAGTTGATAGTAGTACGGTTGGCCGATGGGTAAAGAAAGTTACAGCCTCAGGAAATCCAGAAGCAGAGCTCCGTGATCACCTACGCTCGGGACGTCCTGTCATAGCCATTGATCCATACGTGCTGAATCGTTCGGATGCCATTATTCGTGCCGACCGGCCCATCACAACTCGACAATTGGCTCTACAGTTGTCGGTCAGCACTGGAAGTGCGTGTGCAATGATCGAGACTCTCAGATATTCAAAGAGGTGCTCACGATGAGTTCCACTAATGCTCACAGCAGACCACAAGATTCAAAGAAAGGCCATTTCATCTGAATCGTAGGAGCGTTTTGAAACGGACGGAGAGGACTTACTGTGACGGACACAGTGAAAACATGCTACGCCTACAGGACAAGAGCTTTTACCAGCAGGGAATACATGATCCTCCATAGCGTTAGCGTATGACCATAGAAGGTGATGAAGACTACGTAGAAAAATAGGACATGGACAAGAAATGTTGATGTACATTGTCACCAAATTCTGACTCTTAACAATATACATGTTCTGAGATAAAAACTGTAGGCATTACTTATTGAACGATCCTCGTACAACCCTGCCTGACTCCGTTCTCAGCTACTCCTTCCCTTTCACGTTCTTTGACTCTTGTAACTGCAATTTTGTTTCTATACAAGATGCAGATAACCTTTCATTCCCCGTATACCCTTCCCGCCTTCAGAATTACAGAGAGTTCCTACATTCCAAACGGATCTTTCCCAAAGTCGGCCTCTGCGTGTTTCAATTCTTTCGTTAACAATTTGCGACAGTCTTTGCAACCACGACGTACTGAACCGATAATTCGGCAATATTCAGGCCTGTCAACACCTACTTTTTCAGTATTGGAATTATTACAACACTTGAATATTGCTCTTCAGTGTGGGATCCCTACGGGATAGGATCGATAGAGAATGTTCAAAGAAGAGCAACATGTCTCGTTACAGGTTCCTTTGGCAAGCACGAAAGCCTCTCAGGCATGCACAGCGAATTCCAGCGACAGACGTGTTCCCCAGGGAAGCGTCCTGGGACCTCTACTGTTCCTGATCTATATAAATGACCTGGGTGACAATCTGAGCAGTTCTCTTAGACTGTTCGCAGATGATGCTGTAATTTACCGTCTAGTAAGGTCATCCGAAGACCAGTATCAGCTGCAAAGCGATTTAGAAAAGATTGCTGTATGGTGTGTCAGGTGGCAGTTGACGCTAAATAACGAAAAGTGTGAGATGATCCACATGAGTTCCAAAAGAAATCCGTTGGAATTCGATTACTCGATAAATGGTACAATTCTCAAGGCTGTCAATTCAACTAAGTACCTGGGTGTTAAAATTACGAACAACTTCAGTTGGAAGGACCACATAGATAATATTGTCGCTAAGGCGAGCCAAAGGTTGCGTTTCATTGGCAGGACACTTAGAAGATGCAACAAGTCCACTAAAGAGACAGCTTACACTACACACGTCCGTCCTCTGTTAGAATATTGCTGCGCGATGTGGGATCCTTACCAGGTGGGATTGACGGAGGACATCGAGAGGGTGCAAAGAAGGGCAGCTCGTTTTGTATTATCGCGTTATAGGGGAGAGAGTGTGGCAGATATGATACACGAGTTGGGATGGAAGTCATTACAGCATAGACGTTTTTCGTCGCGGCGAGACCTTTTTACGAAATTTCAGTCACCAACTTTCTCTTCCGAATGCGAAAATATTTTGTTGAGCCCAGCCTACATAGGTAGGAATGATCATCAAAATAAAATAAGAGAAATCAGAGCTCGAACAGAAAGGTTTAGGTGTTCGTTTTTCCCGCTCGCTGTTCGGGAGTGGAATAGTAGAGAGATAGTATGATTGTGGTTCGATGAACCCTCTGCCAAGCACTTGATTGTGAATTGCAGAGTAGTCATGTAGATGTAGATGTAGACGCTTCAAGAGAGGCGATTCGCGTCACGGTGTGGTCTATTGTTGAAGTTCCGTGAGCGTACGTTCTTAGAAGAGTCAACAAATACCGTGATTCGTCCTACGATTATCTCGCGAAAAGACCATGAAGATAAAATTAGAGAGGCTCGAGCCTACACGGTGGCTTACCAGCAATCGTTCTTCCCGCGAAGCATTCGCGACTGGAACAGGAAAACGGGAACGTGACAGTAGCCTCTGCCACATGATGTCAAATAAGAATGAGCATTCAGCGAATATACAAAACATTGTTGTTGCTATGCAAATAGGATGCCAAACAGAAGACGAGGGCCTAGCCTAAAACTAAGATGGCGCTGCGATCTGGGAAACTCTATAGTACGATATTTTCCACATATCCACCATGCGTAGCAATAATATGGCGTAGTCTCTGAATGAAATTACCCGAAACCATTGACAACGTGTCTGGCGGAATGGCTTCACACGCAGATGAGATGTACTGCTTCAGCTGTTCAATTGTTTCTGGATTCTGGCGGTACACCTGGTCTTTCAAGAGTCCCCACAGAAAGAAGTCACAGGGGTTCATGTCTGGCGAATAGGGAGGCCAATCCACGCCGCCTCCTGCATGTTTCGGATAGCCCAAAGCAATCACACGATCATCGAAATATTCATTCAGGAAATTAAAGACGTCGGCAGTGCGATGTGGCCGGGCACCATCTTGCATAAACCACGAGGTGTTCGCAGTGTCGTCTAAGACAGTTTGTACCGCCACAAATTCACGAAGAATGTCCAGATGGCGTGATGCAGTAATCGTTTCGGAACTGAAAAATGGGCCAATGATTCCTTTGGAAGAAATGGCGGCCGAGACCAGTACTTTTTGAGGATGCAGGGACGATGGGACTGCAACATGGGGCTTTTCGGTTCCCCACATGCGCCAGTTCTGTTTATTGACGAAGCCGTCGAGGTAAAAATAAGCTTCGTCAGTAAACCAAATGCTGCCCACATGCATATCGCCGTCATCAATCCTGTGCACTATATCGTTAGCGAATGTCTCTCGTGCAGCAATGGTAGCGGCGCTGAGGACTTGCCGCATTTGAATTTTGTGTGGGTAGAGGTGTAAACTCTGGCGCATGAGACGATACGTGGACGTTGGCGTCATTTGGACCGCAGCTGCAACACGGCGAACGGAAACCCGAGGCCGCTGTTGGATCACCTGCTGCACTAGCTGTGCATTGCCCTCTGTGGTTGCCGTACGCGGTCGCCCTACCTTTCCAGCACGTTCATCCGTCACGTTCCCAGTCCGTTGAAATTTTTCAAACAGATCCTTTATTGTATCGCTTTTCGGTCCTTTGGTTACATTAAACCTCCGTTGAAAACTTCGTCTTGTTGCAACAACACTGTGTTCTAGGCGGTGGAATTCCAACACCAGAAAAATCCTCTGTTGTAAGGAATAAACCATGTTGTCCACAGCACACTTGCATGTTGTGAACAGCACACGCTTACAGCAGAAAGACGACGTACAGAATGGCGCACCCAAAGACTGCGCCCAAGCATATTGCAACAAACGGTGTATTTCTATCGCTGCTCGTTTAGTTTTTATTGCCGTTTCAAATATACCGGTCATTTTTGAAACACCCTGTACAAACGCCTCTGGAATAAGTCAGTTCAGTTCACATTTTGTACATAAACAGCTTCCACGCGTATTATGTGTTTCTTCATCAGTAGATTAACCAGCGGGATTCCAGAAAAATGTGGAACAGACGTTGCAAAACATAATTTGAACCACAGAGGAAAAGCAGGATCTGGAACACAACTTGAAATGGAATTAGTAACATTTTTAAAATAATAATAGTGATATTTTATATACTTTTTTCTTTTATTGTTCTCCAAGGGTCGCACAGCAACATTCGAATATCCTAGTCCAATTATTAAATAACATCATTCTTTTATCTTTTATAACTCCACACCTTCACAAAATTAATTCAATTAATCTTGGTAAGTTTCAACAAGGACAGCTAAATTGTGCAGTCCAGAACAATGGCGTCTACAGATCATTGCCATGCGCTTCTCGCTTATTCCGGAATGGAACTCTCTAAAATGAAAACTACAAAGCTACGATCTTATTATCTTAGCGGCGAGTAAAATGCTGCGTCTTACGCGTAAATTATCTTCATAATTTTCTTGTTTCTATTCAGTTGGTCACAATAGCATTATAGAATGTATCAAGGATGCAGGCTCATATCTCTAAATTTTTAAACAATAAGGGGCAAAATAACTTCTAACGTCTTTATAGTGTTACTTAAAATCCGTCTTGATTGCAATTTTTTTTTATTCATATGACCGGTTTCGGTTCATTCAGAACCATCTTCAGATCTGTAAAAATAATGATACTAATTTACTATTTCACAGAAGCAAATCTTTTTCATCCTGTCTAATCAACATCAAATGTACCAGAACGTACCTGATATTTCAGTTGCAGGAGTAACCCGTCCAAATCGAGCAATTTTCACACATAAAATTGGTTGGCACAGTGCACGTCATTTATATTAATTATAACACTATTACCGACAAGTGGCGTCTGGTACATTTGTTACATTCCATTTGCACATACTGTATTCAGTATATCTTTTTTTATATTAAAAATACTTATTTAAAATATGTAGATGTCAAGGTTAAAATCTGTACTTGTCAGAATTAAAAAACAGTAAAATTATCATTTTTATACGATGTAAAAAACATAGGGCGATTTATATATCTATGGTGCTGGTGTGAACTTGTTTTCCTCTACGGTCTGCTTCCGTGGTTCCCGCCATTTCGGTGTTGTGCCGCGGTCCGCTCAGTCGTCTGATGTCCATCGCCGCGGGCAAGAGGGCCGCACAGGAGGGCACCGTCAACGACGCCAGGCACTGCACGCGTCTTCCGGCTTCTCCACCGCGCACCATCTCTCATCCCTCGGCCTGGATCTCCACACGCAACAGTTGTCATCTTAGTACGTCGTCATAAATGCTAAAATAGGCGTTATGATTGAATTCGCTTTGCTCGTTGAGGATTAAATCCGGATCTTTATTTTTGTGGGTGTATATTTCAGTTTCTTCTAAAATGTTAAGAAACCGTCCCTTATGAGCTCTATGCAGGATGTCTAAATTGTGTTCAATGTTCGTGACTGAGTGCTCTGTCGCAGCCATATGCGCCCCAAAAGCTGTTTTGTTTTGAGAGTGGGTGTGCTCCCTGAATCTGGTTTCAAAGTTCCTACCAGTCTTCCCTATATATTGTTTACAGCAGTCATTACATTTGATCTTATATACACCTGAATCCTGAAATTTATTCCTACTGTTACATATTCTATGCCGGAGCTTCAATTTTAACGTGTTATTTGTTCGGAACCCTATTTTAACGTCGGATTTACGAAAGCATCTTTCAATTCTATCTGTAATTCTTCCATAGTAAGTGAGAGCTACATATTTTTTCTTGTTGTTCCTCTTAACTGCTAATTGACTTCCTTCTATTTGTTCCATTTGCCTCTTCTTTATCTTTCTATAAATATTCATCACCAGCTTACACGATATCCGTTCGCTACGGGCACTTGTTTTAAAATACTTAACTCCTTTTCTACTTCCTGTTGGCTTTGTGGCAATCTTAGTAGCCTGTATACCATCGAAGTAAAATATGCCCATTTGTATCGCGGTGGGTGACAAGAGCGCTCATTGATAACTAAATCTGTTGTTAAGTAACATTATAAAATCACTGATTGCTGTTATCCCATAAGACATTATGTCTGTTTTTGTAACGTCTTTATATTGCAATTTTTTTTATCAAAGAAGCGCGAGATTCTTGTAGTTGTTGATTAAGTCCTTATGGTATCAAGGGATACTGTAGTGTCGCGGAATAGTAAAGAGTTGGGAACGTGGAATATTGGCAAAGTTTCATTGCCTATGCTGAGAGCCAGAGGCAATAGGTTAGCCAAGAGGTAAGAGGATTGCACATGTATCGGAATGTGTCGTCATGCAGGGGCAATGGCCTGGTTACACACAACAGGCGAGAGAGAATTGCTTAGCACGTGGGTTTGCGTTAGACGGAGACTTTCGTAGAGTGTAAGACAGAGGTATAGCGTCAGCTGTACTGCATTTCACAACTTAAGTCCGCCATAACAACACGTAACCCTGTCACAAGAACACCTAAGGGGCGAGTACGACAGATAAATCAGCAGTATAAGTGGAACGAATGCGTTCATTAGAAACTAGCATGACGTCAGGACGTCGCTCGTGCTTCCTTTAAATACGCCGGCTATGATAGCAACAAGGCACTCGGAGTTAGACTTGCAGTTACATGTGTACTGGTTCTCTGCGTAGCGCTCAGCTCGGCGATCGACATGTTAATCTGAATTAAGGAGATGTTGCAGTAAGGGCGGCCCATCCAGCAGCAGACGTGAGGGGGCAGTACCAGCTCTGGTCCTCTCCGCTGCCGCTGTCAAAAATCAACCCAGGATTAGCAGACGTCGCGGCAGACTCGCTCGCCGCCAATGCTGACCACATCATTGAGCCGTCAAGATCGTGCGGGGCACTGTCTTCAGTAACTTCACCGTTGTTATCGCTCAGTGAAGGTATTGATTGCGTCTCGCCACTGGTGTGCTTTATGTATGACCAGAATATCTTTGGGTTTACTGCCAGATTTCGAGACAGAATTTCGTTGTGTAAATTATTAAAAGCATCTCGCATTGAAGTACGCGCCAAATTTCGAACTTCTGTAAAACTTTGGCAAGTCCTAAGCATTAAGAGGTAAAACTGTTAATGAAATAATTACAGTGAAACAGGGCTTTGATACGTTAAATCTTGAAGCTGACGCTGCCTCAGAAAACAAAAGGCGTAACCACAGCCGACAGCCACTACAGCAGAGACGAGTAAGGGCTGTACACGATCCCAGGGAATGAGAACGAAGTCCTACAGCTGTATGATCGCATCGCTCTGGAACAGTATGAGTGCAGGAGGTGGTCGCAAGTGTATCCAAGAAGATGAAAAGGAATCAGCGAAACATAAGTGGTATACATACAATCATCCATAAGTTTGAAAACAATGTGTTGCCTGATGAAAAGCTCTTAGGTTTCCAACTGGGTGGCAGTATTATAAAACCGCGACGTTTCGACCAGTGACCTAGCCGCACATGCCTAATATCTTCCTGTGTGTGAGGCTGGGACATACGGAGAGATCGGCGGTAGCAGAACACAGTATCAAGGAAGACCACATATATGGCTTCGAGAACACCAAGGTGAATCGCCGAACAGCCGCCTACTGGGACAAGTCATAAGAGAGTGCATCAAAATTCGGATACACGAGAGTCTTGTAAACAGACTGAGGCGTGGAAAGTAGCGAGACAGGGCAGGAACGCGCTGACTGAGATGCGAATGGCGCGCCCGCTATCCCCATCACCGCGGCTTCACTCCTTACCCCTCTGCACTCAGCTTCCCGAAGTCAGGTAGAGGGGGGCACACCGCAGATATAAGTAGGGCAGCATCTGCAAAATCTCGGCACCTCGACGGAAGATGATGAGTATGTCACTCGTCGAAAAGTCGCGGTTTTACAGGGTGTATCAAAAAGAATCATCCGATTTGGCACGTCTATATTTCTGAAACTAATGAACATACACTCCTGGAAATTGAAATAAGAACACCATGAATTCATTGTCCCAGGAAGGGGAAACTTTATTGACACATTCATGGGGTCCGATACATCACATGATCACACTGACAGAACCACAGGCACTTAGACACAGGCAACAGAGCATGCACAATGTCGACACTAGTACAGTGTATATCCACCTTTCGCAGCAATTCAGGCTGCTATTCTCCCATGGAGACGATCGTAGAGATGCTGGATGTAGTCCTGTGGAACGGCTTGCCATGCCATTTCCACCTGGCGCCTCAGTTGGACCAGCGTTCGTGCTGGACGTGCAGACCGCGTGAGACGACGCTTCATCCAGTCCCATACATGCTCAATGGGGGACAGATCCGGAGATCTTGCTGGCCAGGGTAGTTGACTTACACCTTCTAGAGCACGTTGGGTGGCACGGGATACATGCGGACGTGCATTGTCCTGTTGGAACAGCAAGTTCCCTTGTCGGTCTAGGAATGGTAGAACGATGGGTTCGATGACGGTTTGGATGTACCGTGCACTATTCAGTGTCCCCTCGACGATCACCAGAGGTGTACGGCCAGTGTAGGAGATCGCTCCCCACACCATGATGCCGGGTGTTGGCCCTGTGTGCTTCGGTCGTATGCAGTCCTGATTGTGGCGCTCACCTGCACGGCGCCAAACACGCATACGACCATCATTGGCACCAAGGCAGAAGCGACTCTCATCGCTCAAGACGACACGTCTCCATTCGTCCCTCCATTCACGCCTGTCGCGACACCACTTTAGGCGGGCTGCACGATGTTGGGGCGTGAGCGGAAGACGGCCTAACGGTGTGCGGGACCGTAGCCCAGCTTCATGGAGACGGTTGCGAATGGTCCTCGCCGATACCCCAGGAGCAACAGTGTCCCTAATTTGCTGGGAAGTGGCGGTGCGGTCCCCTATGGCACTGCGTAGGATCCTACGGTCTTGGCGTGCATCCGTGCGTCGCTGCGGTCCGGTCCCAGGTCGACGGGCACGTGCACCTTCCGCCGACCACTGGCGACAACATCGATGTACTGTGGAGACCTCACGCCCCACGTGTGGAGCAATTCGGCGGTACCCACTATACGCCCTCGCTCAAAGTCCGTCAACTGCACATACGGTTCACGTCCACGCTGTCGCGGCATGCTACCAGTGTTAAAGACTGCGATGGAGCTCCGTATGCCACGGCAAACTGGCTGACACTGACGGCGGAGGTGCTCAAATGCTGCGCAGCTAGCGTCATTCGACGGCCAACACCGCGGTTCCTGGTGTGTCCGCTGTGCCGTGCGTGTGATCATTGCTTGTACAGCCCTCTCGCAGTGTCCGGAGCAAGTATAGTGGGTCTGACACACCGGTGTCAATGTGTTCTTTTTTCCATTTCCAGGAGTGTATAATGAATTTTGTTTTTTGATCAACGTGAAACTCCAAGTTTTTTATACCTTGTCATAGCCGTTCAATGTGCCTCTTTGAGATGCACGGCAGATGTCATGCGGTATTCAAATTGTTCCCACACTGCAGCAAGCATGTCTTGAATTACAGCTGCTGTTATGCCATGTTTCCGTTCATTCATTGTTGTTTCTAACAGAGGCACATAAACGGAGTCTTTTATAAATCCCCACAAGAAATAATCACATACAGTCAGGTAAGGTGACCTTAGTGGTCAGTAATGTAAGGCTGAATCACTTGGTTCACCGTTCGGTAATCCATTGATGTAAAAATTCCCGGACTTCCAGGTGCCAGTATGGTAAATGAAGTCGTTCGAATCAGTCTCCAACTGTGGGAAAAGGCAGTTCTCAAGCATATCGAGACATGTGCTTCCTGTAACAGTGTTCGTGGCGGAAGCGTTCGACGTCTGTGTCAGGCACTCGGGGACAGCACGGCGATTTGCCTTTACACAAACAACCTGCTTCTCGGAATTGTTCATGCCATCGAATGCTCTGTGCTGCACACTGCACCTACTAAGAAAGTCACGCTGCACAGTTATTCCTGATCCGCACTGCGCAAAACGAAAAAGACAAAACGCTTCTGTTGTCCCGACACCATTTTGACTAGAACTGAAGTGGCGTCTATTGCTGCTACCTAGCGGAAACCATGTAAAACTCGAGAGTTTATTCTTTCCAACAGTACATTGTCCACGTACTTATCTCAAATAACATTACAGTTTATATATTTTTTTTTAAATCGTAAGATTCTTTTTGATACACTGCCACTCGGCTGGAAACCCGACAGCTATTCATCAATTGCATACGCCGCGAAAATCTACATTCACATACCTTGCTGTCTATTACAACGGAGCAAGATTGGAGTGTCTGTATGAGTTATATTAGTTAGACTACAGAATAGTATGCTCAAATAACGATTAACAATGACACTTACAGTACTGTACTGATAATATTGTACATATAGATACATATTGGTATTGCTCAGTTTTATGTAAACTGATTACACACGACTTTGCACAGGTGCGTCGTTTTACAGTTCTGTTCAGTTGTAGTTCCGTTTGAATGAAAGTGCTAAACACGAATAACACTACCGCAATCTGGTGGCCGTTCTAAGTCTCACAGAGAATTGCAAGTCAAATCGTTTATACACCTACCGACGGTGTGTAAGTTTATGAAGTAACATTGCCAGCTGACCTTGCCGCCTGGATACTCCTCTTTTTTGCCAGGCAATGTGTTTCTGCGAATAAATAGACATGACATCCCTGGGAACCATGACCAAGGTAACAATAATGAAGAAAGACTCCGTCTGGTTCGGTTGCCACGTTTTATTTGGATTACCGGTTTCGTCGCGCAATACGTCTTCAAGAGCCGCACAGTTGTAAAAGGAGCGCGATAGTACATTACTATCTATTTTGTACTGTCACACCACTTTTTTAATCGGTAATGTGTTCCGGAATATGACCTGTATAACGCGCCGAAAGCAGGAATTGCAATAAAATGTAGCAGTCGACCCACACGGAGTTCTTTTTGTCAAATAAAAATGGCATCTTTTTCCGGAAAATACTCACTTGATTTATGCTGTCATTTGGTAATAGAAGAAATCCAATAAACGACAACATAAGCAACTCTTTCGCTTTTTCGGTTTGTCTCTCACTCACTTATCATCAATCTTACACAAAAGGGACTGACCAGGGTCTGCAAACTGTTCCCTATCATTCGAGCAGTTGAACTGCGCGCTGCGACCTAGCGTGGAAGACCGCAAAACTAATGTTTTGCAGTTCAGACAGCCTAAATGCACTGCCGCAGTTGTGTTCTTACAAATAATGAACTTGTGAAGAATTAACGTTCCTTTGACAGAATGAGATATACGATACACTGCGTAATGACAACGTTGGGCAAAGAAATAAAATCTAATAATTACCGACATACAGGGAACACGCTCAGTTATAATTTTAACATTACTTAGTTTTAGCTCCTCCCCCCCCCCCCCCCCCCCCCCATGAACCATAGACCTTACCGTTGGTGGGGAGGCTTGCGTGCCTCAGCGACACAGATAGCCGTACCGTAGGTGCAACCACAACGGATGGGTATCTGTTGAGAGGCCAGACAAACGTGTGGTTCCTGAAGAGGGGCAGCAGCCTTTTCAGTAGTTGCAGGGGCAACAGTCTGGATGATTGACTGATCTGGCCTTGTAACAATAACAAAAACGGCCTTGCTGTGCTGGTACTGCGAACGGCTGAAAGCAAGGGGAAACTACGGCCGTAATTTTTCCCGAGGGCATGCAGCTTTACTGTATGAATAAATGATGATGTCGTCCTCTTGGGTAAAATATTCCGGAGGTAAAATAGTCCCTCATTCGGATCTCCGGGCGGGGACTACTCAGGAGGACGTCGTTGTCAGGAGAAAGAAAACTGGCGTTCTACGGATCGGAGCGTGGAATGTCAGATCCCTTAATCGGGCAGGTAGGTTCGAAAATTTAAAAAGGGAAATGGATAGGTTAAAGTTGGATATAGTGGGAATTAGTGAAGTTCGGTGGCAGGAGGAACAAGACTTTCGGTCAGGTGAATACAGGTTTATAAATACAAAATCAAATAGGGGCAATGCAGGAGTAGGTTTAATAATGAACAAAACAATAGGAATGCGGGTAAGCTACTACAAACAGTACAGCGAACGCATTGTTGTAGCCAAGATAGACACGAACCCCATACCTACGACAGTAGTACAAGTCTATCTGCCAACTAGCTCTGCAGATGACGAAGAAATTGAAGAAATGTATGATGAAATAAAAGAAATTATTCAGATAGTAAAGGGAAACGAAAATTTAATAGTCATGGGTGACTGGAATTCGGTAGTAGGAAAAGGGAGAGAAGGAAACGTAGTAGGTGAATATGGATTGGAGGTAACAAATGAGAGGAAGCCGCCTGGTAGAATTTTGCGCAGAGCATAACTTAATCATAGCTAACACTTTGTTCAAGAATGATCGAAGAAGGTTTGTATACATGGAAGAACCCTGGAGATACTAAAAGGTATCAGATAGATTATACAATGGTAAGACAGAGATTTAGGAACCAGGCTTTAAATTGTAAGACATTTCCAGGGGCAGATGTGGACTCTGACCACAATCTATGGTTATGAGCTGTAGGTTAAAACTGAAGAAACTGCAAAAAGGTGGGAATTTAAGGAGAAGGGACCTGGATAAACTGACTAAACCAGTGGTTGTACAGAGTTTCAGGGAGAGCATAAGAGAACAATTGACAAGAATGGAGGAAAGAAATACAGTAGAAGAAGAGTGGGTAGCTTTGAGGGATGAAGTAGTGAAGGCAGCAGTGGATCAAGTAGCTAAAAAGACGAGGGCTAATAGAAACCCTTGGGTGACAGAAGAAATATTGAATTTAATTGACGAAAGAAGAAAATATAAAAATGCAGTAAATGAAGCAGGCAAAAAGGAATACAAACGTCTCAAAAATAAGATCGACAGGGAGTGCCAAATGGCTAAGCAGGGATGGCTAGAGGACAAATGTAAAGATATAGAGGCTTATCTCACTAGAAGTAAGATAGATACTGCCTACAGGAAAATTAAAGAGACCTTTGGAGAAAAGAGTACGACTTGTATGAATATCAAGAGCTCAGATGGAAACCCAGTTCTAAGCAAAGAAGGGAAAGCAGAAAGGTGGAAGGAGTATATAGAGGGTCTATACAAGAGCGATGTACTTGAGGACAATATTATGGAAATGGAAGAGGATGTAGATGACGATGAAATGGGAGATAAGATACTGCGTGAAGAGTTTGGCAGAGCACTGAAAGACCTGAGTCGAAACAAGGCCCCGGGAGTAGACAACATTCCATTAGAACTACTGACATCCTTGGGAGAGCCAGTCCTGACAAAACTCTACCAGCTGGTGAGCAAGATGTATGAGACAGGCGAAATACCCTCAGAATTCAAGAAGAATATAATAATTCCAATCCCAAAGAAAGCAGGTGTTGACAGATGTGAAAATTACTGAACTATCAGTTTAATAAGTCACTGCTGCAAAATACTAACGCGAATTCTTTACAGACGAATGGAAAAACTGGTAGAAGCCGACCTTGGGGAAGATCAGTTTGGATTCCGTAGAAATATGGGGACACGTGAGGCAATACTGACCCTACGACTTATTATAGAAGCTAGATTAAGGAAGGGCAAACCTACGTTTCTAGCATTTGTAGAATTAGAAAAAGCTTTTGACAACGTTGACTGGAATACTCTCTTTCAAATTCTGAAGGTGGCAGGAGTAAAATACAGGGAGCGAAAGGCTATTTACAATTTGTACAGAAACCAGATGGCAGTTATAAGAGTCGAAGGGCATGAAAGGGCAGCAGTGGTTGGGAAGGGAGTGAGGCAGGGTTATAGCCTCTCCCCGATGTTATTCAATCTGTATATTGAGCAAGCAGTAAAGGAAACAAAAGAAAAGTTCGGAGTAGGTATTAAAATCCATGGAGAAGAAATAAACACTTTAAGATTCGCTGATGACGTTGTAGGTCTGTCAGAGACAGCAAAGGACTTGGAAGAGCAGTTGAACGATAGCTCAATATCCCGTTTAATAATACGTAAGAGCGGCAGAAATGGAACTGGGGCAAATTTCCGCGCAGAGAGAATACAAAGCTAATTGCATTTCAAGGATAAACGCACTTCAAACCAGAAGGCATCAACAGCAGGCTCAATATGTAGTGTTTCTACTCTTGATGAGGTGATGGACTGAATTTTTATTCTTACTGCTAACTTCCGTATTAACCAGCTTCCAATACGCCTTCGAGCACAGCAGATCCTGCTCTTGGGTCGCTTACATCACATGCATATTCTAAGTCGTGTTGCATGAAATTATTCTTCTCTACGCGCCCTGTCGGCCATCAGTTTCTTAATGTAAAACTCATTTTGTTACCTCTGTCGGTTTGAAACGAATGTTTATTTATTTCCTGATACACTTGTGTCATCACCTAGTGACAAGTACTTCAAAAATTAAAGTTCCGCGTGCCGTAATCAGCTGATAGTGCACCAGTTACTTATTAAATACATTCATTTTCAAGTTTGAGACTGCTGAACGTCTCCGTGTCTGTGTTTTAACTCATGGAAGTACAGCACGGTTCTGCCCGTCTGACTTCCATCGTGGCTTTAATGATTAATGAAAATAGTGATGTTGATGTACCAGAATGCTTGTGTGCATGTATGATTGTTGTCTGTAATTTTTTTATGACCTAAACTACCTGTTGAGTGTGGAAATAGTTTTCTTATCTGAACCGTCGGGATTATGTGTACCAAGCTGATGAATGAGATGGTGGGACGAAGTGGAATCCTTGTCATAGAGCTTTTCAGACTTATTCTGTGGGGATGGATGGACCGCCTAATAGGTTCGTAGTATGTGTGTTTGGCGAGTATCGGTCGGCAACTGTGATGGTGCAGAGTTTGCTTTGGAAAGACTGCAGCTTGACTCGCTGCCATGAACCATACTTCTGATGTGTATAGGGCCGTGGGAAGGATGACACTCCTGTACAGCCTTAGCTTTGTGTGTAGAGGTAACATCCGCCCCCAGGAGCGGACACAGATGATAGAAAGCAGCGCAGAAATCTGTTTTGTGAACGTCGGGGCCTATCGAACTGTAAACCCAGATACATCTCAGAATTTCTTCATTCCAATAGTCTGTCAGCAACAGAGATTTGTCTCTTTTGATCTGAGTAACTTATCTTTCTGGTGAACATAACTGCGGTGCTCTTTCTGGGTTTATCTTTTCTTCCCAGATGTTGCACCATTTGGTGATACAATCCAGATTTTGCTACAGTTATCAGGATATAAAGTTTAGGTTACTGCTTCTTTTATAAACCTCTGTGTCGTTTGCGTAGGGGGCAATGTCACCGCCCACTAGTTCTGGCAGCTCGTTGGTACAGAGCGTGTAAAGTACGATGCTCAGAACCGACCCTTGCAGGACTCGGGCCACAAAATTCCTGATCCTACTGACATGCTTACTGCACCTAATAGGATACTGCTCCCCCCTTGGAACGAGTCAGTCATGCTGATCATATATAAATTTGTAAATTTAGCCATCATGGCAGACTTTGATGAACACTTTCTCGATGTCGAGAAAGACCACTCATTTACTGTGTTTCCCATCCCACACCCTGCATATGTGTTTCACCAGATGCAGAGATTGATGGATAGTGTTATGTTCTGGATGGAAGCCAAACTGGGAGATTCTGTTGTTGACTTTCAGGAATTGAGTGAGAAGTTCGAGGATAAGACACTACAGTACTTACCCTAGAAAGCACAGGAGTAAAATGGGTTTATAGCTTTGGTAAAGGATGTGGTTGTTATTAGGTTTTGGTAGGGTTATAACGTGACGAGTTTCCCAGACGGTTGGGAAGTAGGTTAGGGAGAGGCGCTGGTTGTAAATTGTGATGAGGTGGCTGGCCCTGGTGGCCGATCGGTTCTAGGCGCTTCAGTCCTGAACGGTCGCAGGTTCGAATCCTGCCTCGGGCATGGATGTGTGTGATGTCCTTAGGTTAGTTAGGTTTAAGTAGTTCTACGTTCTAGGGGACTGATGACCTAAGATGTTAAGTCCCATAGTGCTCAGAGCCATTTGAACCATTTTTTTGTGACGAGGTAGGTGACTTCAGAAGGAGATAGTTGTTTTAGGTTTTTAGAAAGGGTGGAGTCCCTCCAGGCCCACACCAGCATGATGGCCAACACAAAAGGTCTACTTCCATTTATGCATATTGGTTAGTTTTCACTAAGTGAGGTCTCCCAGGATGTGAGTACTGCGATGTTTGCGTGCATCTGGTTATGATTAACCATTAATAAGCGCTCATCTGGAGATAGAGTGGGTCGAAAGGTGAACGAAAAGTAGCAGTTTGAAGTGCAGAGGAAAAGAAGTGCCAAGGCAAGACTTAAGAGAAGAAAACCTCTGAGTTAGTTGGGTCGCGTTGAAAGAGCAGTAGCGGTTTTCTCGCTGCCTGCGACAGGTCATGGGAAGCCTTTGTTAGTAGTGGGCATCACGCAGGCGGATACCTTAGACGTTGTGGAGCTGTGTTACTCGGCGTCTGCAGCTGGGTATCTGTGTTGGCATCTCGGCCAGCATCGGCATACTTGTAATAGTTGAGATCATCATCATTTAGTGTCCAACATGGCATATCTGATTGACAGTGTAGGGTAGTGTTGGCGGTTTGTTTGTATGTTAGTGTGCGAGCTTGTAGGCTTGCCTTCTGTAGCCTGTCGTCAGCTTTAGTAACAGCTGGCATATCCAATCAATTATGCGGATTTGCAGGGGCTTGCCGATGTCGTCGCTTGTGAATGTGTTTTAGCTCGCTATAGATGGTTATGCCCTAGCTAGTAGTGTCTTTGGCAGCTTATGCTTCCACCTATGGTTGTGATCATAGTTTCCCTAGAGTAATGATGAAAGGATTGTTCGAGTGTCTCGAGTTCCTGTATAGTTGTGTGGCGAGATTTTTGAATACTTCCTTGAGGGTTTCACGGTGGTATTCATTGTGATGATCCACGGTGCGGGTGCAGCGTTGCTAATGATGTGTAGCACTTCGTTCTTTATGGTCTGCAGGCGGCGCAGGCATGTAGGAGCTGCGTATCCCCAGACGGGAGCTGCGCACGTCATCTGAGGTCTAATCAGTGTCATGTCTATGGACCTCGACACCCTCCTGTTCAGTGCACTTTCCCGGTTGGGCATTGGGTAGAGTTGTTTGAGCCTCAGGCGTGCTCTGTTGGCAACGTGTTCTGTGTGGTCCCCATGTAAGTTTCCAGTCCAGTCACACTCCGAGATATCTGACTTTCTCTCGGAAACGTATTGGGGGTGCATGTAGAGTTACGTGTCTACAGGGTTGCAGTAGCTTCGGTGTGCGTGTGACCAGAACTGCTTCGCACTTACCGACGTTTACTTTAATGTCCCATCGTTCCAACCAAGGCTTTGCAGTTCTGAATGCCATCTGTATTCGTGAATTTAAGTTCGACGGTTTCCAGTCTTGTGCAAGGATGGCTGTGTCATCGGCTTAGACGGCTAACGCCGTGTTTTATGTTGCTGGAAAGTCAGTAATGTAGAAGTTGAACAAGATGGATCCCAGAATGCTTCCCTGGGATACTCCAGCTTGGATATCGGGTTACGTAGATTGTTTGACCTGAAACATCTGTTTGTAAGATATGAATGTGTGAGACGTAGAAGTCCTAAGCATCGCTTAGTTTGAATAAAAGGCCGTTGTGCCAGAGACGGTCAAAAGCTTTTTCAATGTCCGAGAACACAGCCCCTGTGGCTTTGTTTGTATTGTAGCTGTGTATTATATATTCGACTACGTGAAGGAGTTGTTGAGTGGTGATTCTCAAAGACGAATCACTCCTGTCTTAGGATGTCATTGGCAATGCGGTGCCTAGTGATGCATTTTAGTATTACCTTCTCAACAATCTTACTGAGCGAGCACAGCAGATTGATGGGTCAGTGATTTTGTGGGAGGGGTGGTCTTTCCCTGGCTTCCTGAACATCACGAACTTGGCCGCCTTCCAAAAGTCAGGAAAGTGTTCGTATTTTAAGATGGCATTCGTTATGTGTGCAAGGTATTCTACAGCTCTATCCGTGAACTCCTGCAGGACACGCTTCTGAATGCCATCGGACCCAGGGGCTTTCGTAGCACTGATATGCTTGATGTTGTTGTTGTTGTTGTCTTCAGTCCTGAGACTGGTTTGATGCAGCTCTCCATGCTACTCTATCCTGTGCAAGCTGCTTCATCTCCCAGTACCTACTGCAACCTACATCCTTCTGAATCTGCTTAGTGTATTCATCTCTTGGTCTCCCTCTACGATTTTTACCCTCCACACTGCCCTCCAATGCTAAATTTGTGATCCCTTGATGCCTCAAAACATGTCCTACCAACCGATCCCTTCTTCTAGTCAAGTTGTGCCACAAACTTCTCTTCTCCCCAATCCTATTCAATACCTCCTCATTAGTTACGTGATCTACCCATCTAATCTTCAGCATTCTTCTGTAGCACCACATTTCGAAAGCTTCTATTCTCTTCTTGTCCAAACTAGTTATCGTCCATGTTTCACTTCCATACATAGCTACACTCCAAACAATTACTTTCATAAACGACTTCCTGATACATAAATCTATATTCGATGTTAACAAATTTCTCTTCTTGAGAAACGCTTTCCTTGCCATTGCCAGTCTACATTTTATATCCTCTCTACTTCGACCATCATCAGTTATTTTACTTCCTAAATAGCAAAACTCCTTTACTACTTTAAGTGTCTCATTTCCTAATCTAATTCCCTCAGCATCACCCGATTTAATTTGACCACATTCCATTATCCTCGTTTTGCTTTTGTTGATGTTCATCTTATATCGTCCTTTCAAGACACTGTCCATTCCGTTCAACTGCTCGCTTGATAGCCTAAGTAATTTCGTTTGTACTGCTATGTCTGATTGCGTCGTGCGTGGGCTGGGCTACCAGTCATGTAAGCTCATGGGCCGTTTCAATTGTGAATACTGGATCTGAAGGAGCCAGATTCGGCGTGAAGGGCGCTGTTAAGTGTTGTGGTCATAACCTCCGCCTTCTCCTTCGCGGAGTAAGCGGGACCGTCTGGTCCTCGTAGAGTAGGAATGTAATGTTTCTCCGTGGTGAAGTGTCTGGCTAGCTTTCATACGCCAGGACAGGTGGTATCTAGCCCTGCGAGTTTCTGCCCCCGTTGCTCGTTAACAAATGTTTGTATTTTTTCTGTATTATACCCTGGAGTCTGTTGATGTGCAGTTTATAGAACGGGCGTCTGGTAAGCTGCCATCATCACCTGAGGCGGTTTTTCATGGAGACAATGCCCAGTACTTCCTGCGGCAGGGCTGTGGAGTGTTGTTGTGGTGTTGTATGTGGAATGGTGTCCGTCATCGCGTCTCGGACAGCAGTAGTTATAGCCTCCACTGCCACACCAATTTGTTGCATGTTGTTAATTTCGTGAATGTCCAGAATACGACTGTCAAGTGTCTCCTTGAACAGGGTCCAATTCGCGCGATTGTAGTTCAGTATTCTGTGTGGTTCTGTGTCCTGCAGTGTTTTAGCTGGGGGACATGGATCTTTTCAGGTCTGGGGATTTGTGGTTCTCTCAACGTCTGATGTTAGCATTTACAAGACAGTCGAAAACCATTGCGAACGCTGTTTCTGGCCTAGTCTCTCTCAGCTGAGCCACTTGTCCAACTCTCTCTCTCTCTCTCTCTCTCTCTCTCTCTCTCTCTCTCTCTCTCTCTCTCTCTCTCTCTGCGCTCCTGATGTGAGTTTGGAATTGTGGCTCTAATGATATCGCCGGTAGTTCCGCTTTTTCTCTTCCTTTTAACCCATCGGGGTGGCCTGTCTACGCTGGGTGTAACTTAATGCACTTTCATGATTTTCCATACGCTGTTCATGTTTCGTTTCGAATCTCTGAGTCTCCCTGCCCAGCAGAAGTTCTTTGTGCTTTTGTAGTTCTGCCTCCACCTGCTCTTCGAGCCTCCTAAGCAAACGACGATGGGCGGGATCGCGATAATGCTGCCAATCCCACCTCAGGCGTCGCTTAGTAACAATCAGGTCAGTTGGCAGGTCCCTAGCACCAGATTCGATGGTCAGCCTGATACTTGTCTCTTGCTCACAGATCTCGAGGGTGGTTCTGAACTCGACTGCCGAGTCCACCTCTCTTTCGTTCTGCATTCACAGTATGTTCTCAAGGTGACGTCCTGTCAGGGTTTTATATTGCTACCACACAGTAATGTATGTTGTATTTGGTCGTCGACATTGGCACATTCCAGGACAACTGGGCTGTGGTCTGAGACCAGCACACAATCAACTGTGTCTGTAGTTCTCCATGGCAGACCCTTGGACAGGGATACATCTAGGATATCTGAACTCTGTATGATTGGGCTGTGAATAGGCTCCCCTGGAGCGATTACACTCAGGAAGGGATCACCCCTGACAAACCACCTAAATCTCCTCGTGTTGGCGTTTACGGAGTTGCAACCTCATTCTCTGTGTCGGAGTGCGAGTCCCTTGCCACTATTACACGCTCAGAATTCTCTGTCAGCACCTGAAAGTCTTTGGTTTGGTACAGATATGAGGGGAGTTGTATGCTGAAACTATGGTGAATGCTTGGGTTTCCATATTTAATAATATACTGGCAGACGCAACCAAGACCAAATCTGGCACATCAGTTGTTCGGTGTCAAATTCTCCGACTCACAAGGTCGGCTACCCCGCCGCTGCGACAGTGACGATCGAGCCTATCTACCTTGTGAAGAGGGTAGCTGCGCACCTTGAATTGATCTCTCGGTAATAGATACTGCAGGTGACATATATACCATGCAGGTCTAAAAATGACTGCAACTGTATTTTCTTATCAGAAATGCCTTTGGCATTCCATTTTAAGATGCAGAAGTTTCTGCATCTAGTGGCCATCAAGGAATGACATTGCGGCTTCTGCAATTATCATCACATTGATTAATCACTGGACTATGCTCTGACCACTGTCATGGTCTCCATGATTTTCTTGACAGTGTTGCCCAGGTTAAGCCTAGCGAACATTGTCCTACTTTCTTTTAGTTCGCACATCAGGCCAGCAACATCGTTCTTCCGGGATGCCAAAGGCGTGGGCTGTGGAGTGGGTAGTCCACGAATTTTGTCTAGGTTGGAGTGTTGCGCGTTGGTTGCAGTTGGAAATTCGCTTGCCGGCAAGAAACATGTCAGTTGGGACTGTTTTCTGGTGCCCCGTAACCTCAGTAATTGGCTGGGTGTTTATCACTGCAGTTGGCACAAGTGGGGATCAGTTTTCCTTTCCTTCTTTCATAATTTAGTCAAGTGTTGGGCGGCATATTTAACACATATTGACTTGAAACTACAATTTTGGCTGGTAGGGTTATACCTCTGACAGTGGTGGCATTGTGACGCATATACCCCATCCATAAATAAATTGCTCCCAAATAAATAAAGTACACTCCTTCCTCTCTCCATCAGCGTAGTGCGTGCTGAATCCTTTTACCACCCGCCCCTAGGAAGAGGTGGCGGTCTGGCGACTTGGCTTAATGGAGGTGGTGAGCTTCATATGCAGCAATTTTCTGATGTTGGTAACGAAAACGCAAGTCAGCTTTGTTTAATGGCAGAATTCAAATTTGGTGCCTGTTCCTAGGAAGAGGTGACGATCTGGACCTTGAAAAGTAAGTGAAAGTAGATAGTTGAACATCTTTCCATACCTATATGAAGTCGAATTATGTGGCAATAGGAGTGCAGCATTCTAGGGGTGGGGGGTGCTAGGTCATGAATGAACTCCACGCTGACAGTGGGAAAACGTGCAACTTCTCATTTTGTCATTAAATATTGAAACTGTAAATTGATTTATTTAATAAGATTAAAATTGAAATGCCACTGAGTACTTAAGTAATTGATAGGTTAGATTCGTGATGTGGGTGTTAGAATATTTACAGAAGACTATGTCCGGCGCATGTATGGAGGAGGCAGCTGAGGGTGTGTGACGTAAGCGGTCGGATGCCCGCGAGCCGGTTGCATGATGCGTGTCGGGTTATAATACGTGGAGGAAGCAGACGATCTTGTGTCATCACCTGACGTCACGGTGGCATCCTCTGTTGTTGACGATATGAACTATACCACTTGAGCTCTGGAGCTCATGGTGGATACATCGGGTGCAGCCATCTTGAATAACTGTACTTGCGTCATGATCTGACGTCAGGAGAGCGTCCTCTCGTGGAACTGATATAAACTAAGCCAGTTGCAGTCCAGACCCAGGGGCGAACACATCTGCTTGAAATTGGTTAAATAATAAAGACAAGTCCATTTTTTCCTCCATTATCATAGGTGTGCAGCATTATCATGTTGGAATTTGAACTTCACGAGATTTTTATAGGGGAGGGGGTTAGGTTAGTGGAGGTAGGCCAAGTGTACAGTCTTACATCACATGGTGGATACACTGGGTGCAGCCATCTTGAATAATGGTGCCTGCATCATGTTCTGATGTGAACGTGGCGCTCTCTGATGTCAGTGATATGAAATAGACTCTGGATCTCGTGGTGGTGGACACAGTGGGTGCAGCCTTCTTGCATAACTGTACTTGTGTCATGATCTGCCATTGTGTTGGTGCTCTCTGGTGGCAGCGATATGAAATAAGTCAGTTGGAGTCCAGATCCAGTGGAGAACACAGACTGGGAGCAACCATCCTGAATAATGGTAGTTGTGTGATGATTTGACATAAGGGTGGCACTCTCTGCTGACGAAAATATGAACTAAGCCAGTTGGAGGCTGGACCTCGTGGTGAACACACCTGCATGATATTGTTTAAATAATAATAAAGAGAAGTCCGGTTTTCCCGCCATTATCATGCTGGAATGTGAACTTGCCACCATTTTGTAGGGGATGGGGGTTAAGTTATTAAGTTAGTGGAGGTTGCCCAATTGACGTTGTTCCTACAAAAATTCAAACTTCCCGCCAAAATCTGACATCTTGAATGATGTCCTCTGCTGGTGGCTATGTGTACCGAGCCAGCTGGACTATGGACCTTGTGGCGAACACACCTGCATGATACTGTTTAAGTAATAATAAAGACAAGTCCAGTTTCCCCACCATTATCGTGCTGGAATTTGAACTTGGCGCCATTTTCTAGGGGGTTGGGGATTAGGTTAGTGGACGTAGCCCAATTGGTTTATTTTTCGGCCATTTTCGTGGCGTGACGCATTATCCTGCTGGAATTTGAATTTCCCGCCAATTTTTTTCCTGGAGGGTTAGGTTAGTGGAGGTAACCCAGCCGACCTATCTTCCCGCCAAAATTCGACATCTTGGATGAATTCATGCGCTGTTGCCAAGTCTACAGCCTGCCATCTAGCATGACGTCATCGCCGCCATCTTGAATAAATTTGGCATCAATGGAATGTGGGGTGGCACATATTTTGTCCCACTACTCACGACTTCCAGTGCATTTGCCCCATTCTGGCTGCACAACCTAACACAATGGTTTGCACAGGTGGAAGGCAGCTCCCTCTTTATGGCAGACTCTTCTAAAGTCGCTATGGTCGTTAGTCAGCTGAAGCACGGTTTCGCCACTGGAGTGGAAGATGTGACCAACACACTACCTGGAGCCGACAAGTATGACAAGCTAAAACTGGAATTTATACAACGGATTTCTTCATAACAAGAGGAATGCCTCCAGCAAGTGTTAACTCGAGAGGATATAAGGAACCAAAAACCTTCCCAATACATAACGGCGTCTGCATAGCAAGGTGGACACTGGAAGTGTGCCATACAAGCTTCTGCACACTTTATGGAACAGCTACTTGCTGCCATATGTGAAAGCCATAATAGCATCACAGATGGAGCTGCTGTTGGAAGCAGTGGCCGATTTGGCCGGCAGAATAGTGAACACTATATTTCCTTCCCCAAATGGTACATCAGTCACTGTGCATAACAGTGTGCTGACAGCATCAAGTAATCCGTTACTATCAATGTTGTTCTCCACACCGATTGCTACACCAGCTGCCTAGCCTAGCATCAATAACGGTCACACAATGGTCTCACTGACAGATTACAATTATCTTGCAGCTAATGCAGAGGCCCTCACCAAGCAAATCAACGAGCTGCTATCTCGGTACGACAGCATCGGCGACAGAAACTTGTATTGTCTATACATCTTCATCCACTATCTCGTCGACATCTCAACAAGAACAGCTCCAAGTCTGCTGGTATCACAGAAGATACAGGGACCAGACACACAAGTGCACATCACCATGCATGTGCTCACATTCTGGCAGCAGTCAGACAGAGGTTCTATTCCTGATCGTCAAGTGTCATCCCAGTGCCTTTCTATCAGTGAACAGAAGTCGAGCTACGGATATCTAGTGAATACTGGGTCAGACTTGTGCATCTTTCCCTAGAGACAGCTACATTGTCCTACACCAGCAACCTTAGCCCATCTGTCCATTTTGAACAACTTTTCAATATCGACTTACGACAGCAAATGTATGGGTCTAGACCTGGCGCTGCACTGAATGTTCATGAGGGATTTTACGATCCCAGATTTCACTGAGCCCATCACTGGTACCGATCTGTTGGTGTACTACCATCTGCTAATGGACACGGCAAATGCGGATGCTAGGGAGTATGTGTGCCTACTATAATGGTTCCCAGGCTTGATGCGAACCCCAGGAGCACCAAAAGAGGTATGTCATGATACTGAACATCGCATCAAGACCCTTGAATTTCCTGCCAATCATATCATCTGGCCCCCAGATCAGTCGGTGACCACAAAGACAGAATTTAGTGCCTGGGAAAGAGACTTCTATGGCCTTCCAGTAGTCCAAGGACCTCTGCCTTACGTCTGGTGTCAAATGATGACAGTACATGGCGTATGTGAGTGGGGATTACTGTGCCCTCAATGCTCAAATTGTGCTGGATCGGTATCCCATTCCTCTACTATGGGATTACAGCTACACATTATATGACATGACAATTTCTAGTATACTAGATCAAGCATATACACAGATATCCATTGTGGAAGAAGATATTCCAGAAACCATAATCATCACTCAGTTTGGATTCTTTGAGAGCCTGTGCATGACATTTGGCTTGTGAAACAACCACAAACATGGTAGCAGTTTATCGATGTGGTGCTGTAAGAACTACCCTCCTGTTTCGATACTTGGATGACACCCTCATCTTCTCTTCAACTGCGAAACAGTAAGAGCAACACCTGATACAAGTTTTGCAATTACCAAATAAATATGGCACGGTACAGAACACAGAAGTGCGTTTTTGGACAGCTGCAGATCGATTTTTTTAGAGCACTAAGTTTCGTCCAAGGCATCACCTCCTCTATCTGAAAAGGTGCAAGTCATTTTGCAGATTGGGCAGCCATGCACTGTTCAGGAGTTACGTTTTCTGGGAATGCTGAATTACTTCTACTACAGTCCATGGTATCATAAGAACCTTTTACGACAACAGATACTGGCCTGAAAATGAAGGAGAGTTCACCAGTCCAGTGACTCATACTATGAGATGGCCTTTGAAGCAGCGAAGCACAGCATAGCAGATTCAGTGCTCTCCACTGTTCCAGAATTAGAAGCACCCCTCACATTTGACAAGAGTCAAATAGTAATTGGGGCCAGTCTACAATAATTCCAGGAGGGCATTTGATAATCTTTGGCCTTCTACTCTGATAAGGTGCCATTATCTCATGAGGCAATAAAATACCTCCATTCACAACTAGAGGCAGGGAAATTCACGATTTTTACAAACCAAAAGCCGCTGACACACGCATATCGGCAGAACAACAAGTGCTCACCTCACCAGCACAACCAACTCGTTTTCATAACACAACTCAGCGCAGACATCAAGCATGTATTGGGTATTGACAATATGGTGGCCTACTGCCTGTCTCATGTCTACGGCATTTCAAACAGTTCAAACCCTGTGGATTTCACCTGATTCGCCAAGGCACAAAAATCTGAGCAAGAACTTCAAAACTTCCTCAACAGTCCATCGGCAGAGCTGGAATTGCTGTTGGTCAATGTGCCCAGCGTCGACACCAGAATATACTGTGACCTTCTGACTGGAAAACCAAGGCCATTCTTGCCAGCAGTGTTTTGCAAGCCCATATTAGACTTAAATTATCCTCGCGTCACATCAAAGGTTCACACAGTCTCCCACTGCACTGAACTATGAGAATACAAAACAATTGCCGTGAATTGACCCCACGTGTGTCACATGCCAATGGAGCAAGATCAATTAGCACATATGTGCACCAGTAGTGGAGAATTTTACGATTACTAACGCGCCATTTGCATGCACCAACATCGACACTGTGGGTCGGAAATTTGAAATTCCCCCCTGAGAAATTCACGTCTATAGTTGTGGTGAAACCAAAATTATCACCTGGTCTGTTAACTTGTACCATTGTGACAAAATTTAAACTACGCCAGCTGCTGTTGCCAATGAAGTTTGGAGTCAACTATGGAGAAGTCGTGATGACATGCAGTTTTTACAAGCAAAATGAATGTGTAACACAGTAGGTGGTGGCTGGGTCCCTATAGTTTGATTTCGTTACTTATCGGTTAGGTTTGGAACACTTAGCATCGATTGTTCTGTTATTATTATTATTATTACTATTATTATTGCCAAAACCAACAAATTAGCAGTTGCTGCATAATAAGTGTGCGATAAAGCTAAGCATTGCAAGGTGTGTTGGTAACGCCGATTGTGGAATAAGTCAGCCTTTCCTCTCTCATGTCTTGCCTCACCACACCTCCAATCGGCCTATCGTGTAAGCTAATGCCTTAGCTACGCAGCCCACCCTTGCTGCGAACTTTATTCTTATCCGCCACTTGTATCTATATTTGCCCTTAGAATAAACCTGATGCCGCAAAACACGTCCCCGGGTATTGCTACGGAATTGGAAGTAGCATCTGACATTATAAAAGATTGTTTTAATATTTTTATAGCATTACTGGGAATATTTGCAAGATTTAATAGCCATATAGATTTTTCCTAATCGATGAGTCCAAAGCTCATACCAAATATTTGTGTACACTTGACAATGATTTTCACAGTGTCAATGGGGATACACAAATTTTGCCTAAAGAAGCGGTACATTCCACCATGAGCGGGACGTTTGGCAATGCTGCTCTACGAGTATAATCTAAGCTTTCATTGTTATATAAAAACTCAATGCATTGTTGAAACTGTTGTAAGATTGTATCAATCAGTTGACAGGTTACTATGGAAGTGTGATGTGATTATGTAGTATACTACGTGCCGTCTTCGTCAGTTTATAACATAAAAAGAAGTGTTAGTGCCGCAGTTCAGCGTCGAAACAATAAACTTTAATTTCTTTCTTTTGTAATAAAAGACAGTGTATTGCAAAAGACAAAGACGAGTGTGAGTCTACTGAACGAAGTGCTGGTGATTGTGACGATGAATTGCGTAGGTGTACCAAGTCTTTAGTTTCCCTTCCACAGTTTTCAAACGATAAATTTGCTATTTCTGGCCCATCTGTAAATTGCAATTCTAAACAAAGTATTGAACGCGAGATTAAGTATCAGCAAAAATGGGAGTGTAAGTACAATTGGTTGTAGTTTGATCACGAGCGGGGTGGGGCTTTCTGCAAATTGTGTGAAATGAATTTAAAAAACGATATCGAAGCTCTACAGAAAACAGGAGGGGCGTTCATTTCTGTACCTTTCACTAAATTTAGAAAAGCTACCGGAAGCATGGGAAAACTAGCAAAGCACGCCAACGCAGGAAAACATGCAAGACCCTTTGCACTTGAAAATTGTAGATTACAGGGATTAAGCGCTTCAATTCATACACAGATATTTAAACAATATGAAAATGGAAGAGATTTAAACCGCCAAGAATTGTCATCGTTAATTCGAAGCCCGTATTTCCTTAGTAAGGAAGAAATGCCCCACACAAGAAAATATGAACCTCTAATTCGTAAGGTAGTACTGAAAAGCGACATTAATCTTGAAAACTGGTTAAAATTTTAGAGCGAAAGGTCCACAGATCTTAGTAAGTATACTGCATCATAATTGTTGACTTGTTTGGGAGTGTCTTTAGACTTTCAAAATGAAACACTTCTCCATGACAAATATTTTTCATTAATGGCAGATGCTCCCCCCCCCCCCCCCCCCCCCCCCCTCCCCCATGAACCATGGACCTTGCCGTTGGTGGAGAGGCTTGCGTGCCTCAGCGATACAGATAGCCGTATCGTAGGTGCAACCACAATGGAGGGGTATCTGTTGAGAGGCCAGACAAACGTGTGGTTCCTGAAGAGGGGCAGCAGCATTTTCAGTAGTTGCAGGGGCAACAGTCTGGATGATTGACTGATCTGGCCTTGTAACAATAACCAAAACAGCCTTGCTGTGCTGGTACTGCGAACGGCTGAAAGCAAGGGGAAACTACAGCCGTAATTTTTCCCGAGGGCATGCAGCTTTACTGTATGATTAAATGATGATGTCGTCCTCTTGGGTAAAATATTCCGGAGGTAAAATAGTCCCCCATTCGGGTCTCCGGGCGGGGACTACTCAAGAGCATGTCATTATCAGGAGAAAGAAAACTGGCGTTCTGCGGATAGGAGCGTGGAATGTCAGATCCCTTAATCGGGCACGTAAGTTAGAAAATTTAAAAAGGGAAATGCATAGTTAGATATAGTGGGAATTAGTGAAGTTCGGTGGCAGGAGGAACAAGGCTTCTGGTCAGGTGACTACAGGGTTATAAATACAAAATCAAATAGGGGTAATGCAGGAGTAGGTTTAATAATGAATAGGAATGTGGCTAAGCTACTACAAACAACATAGTGAACGAATTATTGTGGCAAAGATAGATACGAAGCCCACACCTACTACAGTAGTGAAAGTTTATATGCCAACTAGCTCTGCAGATGACGAAGAAATTGAAGAAATGTATGATCAAATAAAAGAAATTATTCAGATAGTGAAGGGTGACGAAAATTTAATAGTCTTGGGTGACTGGAATTCGGTAGTAGGAAAAGGGAGAGAGGGAAACATAGTAGGTGAATACGGACTCGGGCAAAGAAATGAAAGAGGAAGCCGCATGGTAGAATTTTGCACAGAGCACAACTTAATCATAACTAACATTTGGTTCAAGAATCATAAAAGAAGGCTGTATACATGGAAGAAGCCTGGAGATACTGACAGGTTTCAGATAGATTATATAATGGTACGACAGAGATTTAGGAACCAGGTTTTAAATTGTAAGACATTTCCAGGGGCAGATGTGGACTCTGACCACAATCTATTGGTTATGACCTGTAGATTAAAACTGAAGAAACTGCAAAAAGGTGGGAATTTAAGGAGATGGGACATGGATAAACTAAAAGAACCAGAGGTTGTACAGAGTTTCAGGGAGAGCATAAGGGAGCAATTGACAGGAATGGGGGAAAGAACTACAGTAGAAGAAGAATGGGTAGCTTTGAGGGATGAAGTAGTGAAGGCAGCAAAGGATCAAGTAGGTAAAAAGACGAGGGCTAGTAGAAATCCTTGGGTAACAAAAGAAATATTGAATTTAATTGATGAAAGGAGAAAATATAAAAATGCAGTAAATGAAGCAGGCAAAAAGGAATACAGACGACTCAAAAATGAGATCGACAGGAAGTGCCAAATGGCTAAGCAGGGATGGCTAGAGGACAAATGTAAGGATGTAGAAGCTTATCTCACTAGGGGTAAGATAGATACTGCCCACAAGAAAATTAAAGAGGCCTTTGGAGAGAAGAGAACCACTTGTATGAATATTGAGAGCTCAGATGGAAACCCAGTTCTAAGCAAAGAAGGGAAAGCAGAAAGGTGGAAGGAGTATATAGAGGGTCTATACAAGGGCGATGTACTTGAGGACAATATTATGGAAATGGAAGAGGATGTAGATGAAGATGAAATGGGAGATAAGATACTGCATGAAGAGTTTGACACAGCAGTGAAAGACCTGAGTCGAAACAAGGCCCCCGGAGTAGACAACATTCCATTGGAACTACTGACGGCCTTGGAAGAGCCAGTCCTGACAAAACTCTACCATCTGGTGAGCAAGTTGTATGAGACAGGCGAAATACCCTCAAACTTCAAGAAGAATGTAATAGTTCCAATCCCAAAGAAAGGATGCATTGACAGATGTGAAAATTACCGAACCATTAGTTTAATAAGTCACCGCTGCAGAATACTAACGCGAATTCTTTAGAGACGAATGGAAAAACTAGTAGAAGCCGACCTCGGGGAAGATCAGTTTGGATTCCGTAGAAATGTTGGAACACGGGAGGCAATACTGACCCTACGACTTATCTTAGAAGCTAGATTATGGAAGGACAAACCTACACTTCTAGCATTTGTAGACTTAGAGAAAGCTTTTGACAATGCTGACTGGAATACTCTCTTTCAAATTTTGAAGGTGGCAGGGGTAAAATAGGGAGCGAGAGGCTATTTACAATATGTACAGAAACCAGATGGTAGTTATAAGAGTCGAAGGGCATGAAAGGGCAGCAGTGGTTGGGAAAGGAGTGAGGCAGGGTTATAGCCTCTCCCCGATGTTATTCAATCTGTATATTGAGCAAGCAGTAAAGGAAACAAAAGAAAAGTTCGGAGTAGGTATTAAAATCCATGGAGAAGAAATAAAAACTTTAAGGTTCGCTGATAACGTTGTAGTTCTGTCAGAGACAGCAAAGGACTTGGAAGAGCAGTTGAACGGAATGGACAGTGTCTTAAAAGGAGGATATAAGATTAACATCAACAAAACCAAAACAAGGATAATGGAATGTAGTCGAATTAAGTCGGTTGATGCTGAGGGAATTAGATTAGGAAATGAGACACTTAAAGCATTAAAGGGGTTTAGATGTTTGGGGAGCAAAATAACTGATGATGGTCGAAGTAGAAAGGATATAAAATGTAGACTGGCAATGGGAAGGAAAGTGTTTCTGAAGAAGAGAAATTCGTTAACATTGAGTATAGATTTAAGTGTAAGGAAGTCATTTCTGAAAGTATTTGTATGGAGTGTAGCCATGTATGGAAGTGAAACATGGACGATAAATAGTTTGGACAAGAAGAGAATAGAAGCTTTCGAAATGTGGTGCTACAGAAGAATGCTGAAGATTAGATGGGTAGATCACATAGCGAATGAGGAGGTACTGAATAGAATTGGGGAGAAGAGGAGTTTGTGGCACAACTTGACTAGAAGCAGGGATCGGTTGGTAGGACATGTTCTGAGGCATCAAGGGATCACAATTTTAGTATTGGAGGGCAGTGTGGAGGGTAAAAATCGAAGAGGGAGACCAAGAGATGAATACACTAAGCAGATTCAGAGGGATGTAGATTGCAGTAGGTACTGGGAGATGAAGAAGCTTGCACAGGATAGAGTAGCATGGGGAACTGCATCAAACCAGTCTCAGGACTGAAGACCACAACAACAACAAAAACAACAACAACAATGGCAGACGAATCTACAAATGTGTTCCAACTGTCTTTAGTAGTTCGATAAGTTGCACCGTCTCCATCGTTTGAAGTGAAGGAAAGGTTTTGTCTCGTTGAGGTGAAAAGCACTTGCAGTGTTACGTGGCTTTATGCTTAATTACAGACTTACTATTTTATCAGTTGCTTTGTTTTCACCACCTAACGCCAGCTGTTTACGTCCTTCTTCGTTGCTGAACGATGTATCACTTCCTATATCTTTACTACTTTTTATCTACATAAATGATGAACTACTGGTTTTGCCGTTAAACAACTTTTTAATAACTGTGAAAGTGTTACAGGCATTTGATCCTAAATAATTTGTCACCTGCCTGTACGTTTTACATGAACCTTTCAAAACTCGATCGATCTGTTTACTAAGAGAAAGCAGAATATCTCTTCCGTTGACGTTGTCCAACAACGACCTAGGAAGCTCGACGCCCCCGCGGCCCAGGCTGTTCCATGGTTCGCGGTAGTTTGCAGCTTTCATTTTATTCCTTGCCCACTTGCCACTACGTCGAACTTTCGTGGTGATCGTTGGGCAACGTCTTCCACGTTATATGCAAATAAATAAACTTTCTTCCCACAGTATTTCTGAAAACCCAAAAACAAACTTAAAGAACACAATAATAATAATTGTGACATGTGGAAAAATCGGGTCTACTGCCGGATATTTGTGTCACTCTGGCACAATATTTCGGCCAGGTAACGCGTTGCCTTCTCCAGGTGCTACCTGAGACTGCCGTGTTGGAGGATCTTGTCCAGTATTTATGTCCAGAGGGCGCTGGGTGCTCTCTTTGCTGTCCGCGCCCGCCTGGCGCTGCTTGTAATGTGTTGTTCTCTTCCCTGGTGCTCCCACGGACGTCCGCGCTTGCTCGTCCACCATCTGTGGTCGTGGTTGTTGTCTGGGGCCGGATCCGCATGTGGCGTTCCGTTCGTTGTCCGCTTGGCGCTGCTCCCAAGGTGTTGGCACTTCCCTGGTGCTCCGACGGACGACCCCACCCGCCTAGTCCACCATCTGCAGTTGTGGCAGCTGTCTGAGGCCCGTCTTGCGTCGGGGTCTCTGTTCGCGGTCCGCGCCCGCCTGGCAGTGCTTGTAAGGTGTTGTTCCTTCCCTGGTGCTCCCTCAGACGTCCGCGCCCGACTTGGTCTCGATCTGTGGCAGCTCTCTGAGGCCTGTCCTTTGTTGGGCGCTCCATTCGCGGTCCGCGCCCGGCTGGCGCTGATCCTGCGGTGTTGGCACTTCCCTGGTGCTCCGACGGTCGTCCATGCTCGGCTCGTCCATCATCAGCTGTCGTGGCGGCTGTCAATTGCCCGTCCTGCGTCGGGAGTTGCGTTCGCGGTCCGTACCTGCCTGGCGCTACTCCTGCAATGTTACTACTTCTTGAGGAGTTTGTTGGTTCATTTCGTTGAGCCCTAATAAGCTCCAGAGCCGGACTCCACGCCGAGTTGAGCTGGTAACCGCTGTCTCGGTTTATTAGATTGTCAGTGACCTTAATCTCAATGGCCTTTATGACACTTTCCCAAAATCTTGGCGTCTGTGTCACAGTTTTGGTGTTGTTGTAGTCCATTGAGTGGCCGAGCGCCAGACAGTGCTCCGCTATGGCAGATTTTGTTGCCTGTCCGAGTCTGGTGTGCCCCTGGTGTTCTTTGCACCTGACGTCCACCGTCCTGGTTGTCTGGCCAGTGTACGACTTTCCCCACTGGCACGGGATGTTCCACATGTCAAGATCTCGCCGGGAAAGCCTGAAGAGTTACAATAATAACTGTTCTTACAATTATTCGTATAAGTCTTGGTCGATTTAATGAGGGGTGGGACAGGCATAAGCCTTGTGACACCACACACTTCTGCCGAATCCATATTTTCAGCAACTGATACTGAACTAAAGAAAAGAAAACTTTCTTACGACAGATTATTATCTTGTTCTTTCGACGGAGCTGCTAATTTTAGTGGTTCTATCTCAGGAGTCCGCGTTCAGTTGTCAGAGAGGAAGGGCCATAAGCTGCTATACATTCACTGTAGAGCACATGTTTTGTCAATTGCTGCCACCAACCCTAGGAATAAACACCCCATTATAAAATGCACATTACATGTTGTTAAAGACATTTACAAACTTTTTCATGGTTCTTCCAAACGAGAAAATGTTTTGTATGAAAATCAGTGTGCTTTACAGCAACCTGTTTTAAAAATACCCGAAGCTGTTGACATCTGATGGTTAAGTACCTATCGCAGAGTTCACGCTATTTTCCTAACCTTCAAGTCCATTATAATGGCATGTGAACATATACACAAGGACGGCGCGGATTTAAGGAGTTTAGCTAGAAGAATCTAGTTAGAAACGATGAATTCCAATTTCATGGTAGGTTTAGTGACTTTAGACAATACGTTAAATGCAGTCTCAAACTTATGTAAAGTTTTACAGAGACATCACTTAAAATTTCGCAAATCCCTCTACTTGTTCCTGTAACTCTGGAACATTTAAGACACATAGACTACCTTTGTGACTGCGATGGACATAGTGCAGGAAATGAAACTCTTAATAAAATTAAAAAACTGCAGGAGGATGCAACAGAAGTTAAAGGTGTGCTATTCACGAACGTAGAGGAGCAGATTCAAGCTATGAAAAACGCAAGGAAATTTGTTAAAAGTATGATTGATGAAATTAAGCAACGGTTTGGTGAGAAGGCAATAAAAGTGATAGAACTAAGTGCATATTTTGAAAGTTTAAAATTTTTTTTAGAGTGTAGTGATAATGATTGTAAAGAACTGCTTGATTTTAGCCGGCTGGGGTGGCCGCTAAAGTCTGGAACTGCGTGACCGCTGCGTACACAGGTTCGAATCCTGCCTTGGGCATCGATGTGTGTGATGTCCTTACGTTAGTTAGGTTTGAGTAGTTCCAAGTTCCAGGGGACTGATGACCTCAGAAGCTAAGTCCCATAGTGCTCAGAGCCATTTGAACCATTTTTTTTTTTTTGGTGCTTGATTTTGGCACTTCCTTTAGGTATGTTGTTAGGAATAAATGAGACAATGCGTCTTCTGATGTTGCTTCTTTCATTCTGAGAGCCGACATCGGCTACGAAGCACTACGGACACTAGCTGAATGTTTACTGTGCGTTCCCGTTTCGACGTGCAGTGTGGAAAGGTCATTTAGTATAATGAACAGGGTGATGACAAAATTAAGGAATAGGATGGGTCAGGAAACGCTCCAAGCTTGTGTGCAGATTTCAACTGGAGGGGACGACGAGCCAACAGAAAGTCACGCAGTCACTTGAATACTTTGTCCTCCCCCCCCCCCCCCTCCTCAGTCAAGCTATGTATCCACCCGGGGGAAAGTGGCTGTATGGCTGTATTCATCACTGCAAAAGATATTGCTAATCCTCCCATCTTCAGACCTTTATCACTGAAAGCTTACAGTTAACTTGGTCTTTGCTGATCAATACTTAAGAAATTAACATTGTTATGGGCGAAAATCCAACAGTCGAATCAATCTCCAATCGCAGTCCAAAACAAAACAGCAAACAAGCCAGCTTCCTCCGCATTCTTATTATAAAAGTGTAACAATCAGCTTTATCGTTCCCAGAACCAATCGCGGTCCTCTGGTTTGGAACCGAGTGGAAGGCTTAAACCAGAGGTTCAGACGATTCTGCGGAGAGCTGGGGTGCAAATTGGCTGAAAGTTGGCTGAAACCACATGTAAACAGTAATGAAATCCTAAACTCAGATTGGAATGTATACCGCAGAGACAGGCTGGACACTGAAGGGGGAGGCGTGTTTATAGCGATAAGAAGTGCAATAGTATCGAAGGAAATTGACGGAGATTCGAATTGTGAAATGATTTGGGTGAAGGTCACGGTTAAAGCAGGCTCAGACATGGTAACTGGATGTCTCTATAGGCCCCCGGGCTCAGCAGCTGTTGTGGCTCAGCACCTGAAGAATAATTTGGAAAATATTTCGAGTAGATTTCCCCACCATGTTATGGTTCTGGGTGGAGATTTTAATTTGCCGGATATAGACTGGGAGACTCAACCGTTCATAACGGGTGGCAGGGACAAAGAATCAAGTGAAATATTTTTAAGTGCTTTATCTGAAAACTACCTTGAGCAGTTAAACAGAGAACCGATTCGTGGCGATAACATAGTAGACCTTCTGGTGACAAACAGACCCGAACTATTTGAATCAGTTAATGCAGAACAGGGAATCAGCGATCATAAAGCGGTTACTGCATCGATGATTTCAGCCGTAAATAGAAATATTAAAAAGGGTAGGAAGATTTTTCTGTTTAGCAAAAGTGACAAAAAGCAGATTACAGAGTACCTGACGGCTCAACACAAAAGTTTTGTCTCTAGTACAGATAGTGTTGAGGATCAGTGGACAAAGTTCAAAACCATCGTACAATATGCGTTACATGAGTATGTGCCAAGCAAGATCGTAAGAGATGGGAAAGAGCCACCGTGGTACAACAACCGAGTTAGAAAACTGCTGCGGAAACAAAGGGAACTTCACAGCAAACATAAACATAGCCAAAGCCTTGCAGACAAACAAAAATTACGCGAAGCGAAATGTAGTGTGAGGAGGGCTATGCGAGAGGCTTTCAATGAATTCAAAAGTAAAGTTCTATGTACTGACTTGGCAGAAAATCCTAAGAAATTTTGGTCCTATGTCAAAGCGATAGGTGGATCAAAACAAAATGTCCAGACACTCTGTGACCAAAATGGTACTGAAACAGAGGATGACAGACTAAAGGGCGAAATACTAAATGTCTTCTTCCAAAGCTGTTTCACAGAAGAAGACTGCACTGTGCTTCCTTCTCTAGATTGTCGCACAGTTGCCAAAATGGTAGATATCGAAATAGACGACAGAGGGATAGAGAAACAATTAAAATCGCTCAAAAGAGGAAAGGCCGCTGGTCCTGATGGGATACCAGTTCGATTTTACACAGAGTACGCGAAGGAACTTGCCCCCTTCTTGCAGCGGTGTACTGTAGGTCTTTAGAAGAGCGAAGCGTTCCAAAGGATTGGAAAAGGGCACAGGTCATCCCCGTTTTCAAGAAGGGACATCGAACAGATGTGCAGAACTATAGACCTATATCTCTAACGTCGATCAGTTGTAGAATTTTGGAACACGTATTATGTTCGAGTATAATGTCTTTTCTGGAGACTAGAAATCTACTCTATAGGAATCAACATAGGTTTCGCAAAAGACGGTCGTGTGAAACCCAGCTCGCCTATTCGTCCACGAGACTCAGAGGGCCTTAGACACGGGTTCACAGGTAGATGCCGTGTTTCTTGACTTCCGCAAGGCGTTCGATACAGTTCCCCACAGTCGTTTAATGAACAAAGTAAGAGCATACGGACTATCAGATCAATTGTGTGATTGGATTGAGGAGTTCCTAGATAACAGAACGCAGCATGTTATTCTCAATGGAGAGAAGTCTTCCGAAGTAAGAGTGATTTCAGGTGTGCCGCAGGGGAGTGTCATAGGACCGTTGCTATTCACAATATACATAAATGACTTGGTGGATGACATCGGAAGTTCACTGAGGCTTTTTGCAGATAATGCTGTGGTGTATCGAGAGGTTGCAAAATGGAAAATTGTACTGAAATGCAGGAGGATCTGCAGCGAATTGACGCATGGTGCAGGGAATGGCAATTGAATCTCAATGTAGACAAGTGTAATGCGATGCGAATACATAGAAAGATAGACCCCTTATCATTTAGCTACAAAATAGCAGGTCAACAACTGGAAGCAGTTAATTCCATAAATTATCTGGGAGTACGCATTAAGAGTGATTTAAAATGGAATGATCATATAAAGTTGATCGTCGGTAAAGCAGATGCCAGACTGAGATTCATTGGAAGAACCCTAAGGAAATGCAATCCGACAACAAAGGAAGTAGGTTACAGTACGCTTGTTCGTCCACTGCTTGAATACTACTCAGCAGTGTGGAATCCGCACCAGTTAGGGTTGATAGAAGAGATAGAGAAGATCCAACGGAGAGCAGCGCGCTTCGTTACAGGATCATTTAGTAAACGCGAAAGCGTTACGGAGATGATAGATAAACTCCAGTGGAAGACTCTGCAGGAGAGAAGCTCAGTAGCTCCGTACAGGCTTTTGTTAAAGTTTCGAGAACATACCTTCACCGAAGAGTCAAGCAGTATATTGCTCCCTCCTACATATATCTCGCGAAGAGACCATAAGGATAAAATCAGAGAGATTAGAGCCCACACAGAAGCATACCGACAATCCTTTTTTCCACATACAATACGAGACTGGAATAGAAGGGAGAACCGATACAGGTACTCAGGGTACCCTCCGCCACACACCGTCAGGTGGCTTGCGGAGTATGGATGTAGATGTAGATTACAAACTGTTGGATGGCTAATTTGTTGTTGTCCTCGGTTTCCCACAGCTCTCATTGCTACTCTATCCTGTGCAAGCTTCTCCATCTCCGAGTAACTACTGCAAACTACATCCTTCTGAATCTGCTTAGTGTATTCATCCCTTGGCCTCCCTCTGCAATTTTTAACCTCCACACTGCTCTCCAATACTAAATTGGCGATCCCTTGATGCCTCATAACGTGCCCTACCAACCGATCCCTTCTTCTAGTCAAGTTGTGCCACAAAATCCTCTTCTCCCCAATTCTGTTCTGCACCTCCTCATTAGTTATGTGCTCTACCCATCTAATCTTCAGCATTCTTCTGTAGCACCACATTTCGGAAGCTTCTATTCTCTTCTTGTCCAAACTATTTATCGTACATGTTCACTTCCATACATGGCTGCTCTCCATACAAATACTTTCACAAAAAGACTTCCCGACACTTAAATCTATATTCGATGCTAACAAATTTCTTTTCTTCAGAAGCGCTTTTCCTGCCACAGGCAGTCTACATTTTACATCCTCTCTACTTCGACCATCATCAGTTATTTTGCTCCCCAAATAGCAAAACTCATTTACTACTTTAAGTGTCTCATTTCCTAATCTAATTCACTCAGCATCACCTGATTTAATTCTATTACCCTCATTTTGCTTTTGTTGATGTTCATCTTACATCCTTTTGTGACACTGTCCATTCCGTTCAACTGCTCTTCCAGGTGCTTTGCCATCACGGACAGAATTACAATGTCATTGGCTAACCTCTTAAGTTTTTAATTCTTCGTGTAGATTTTAATTCCTACTCCACATTTTTCTTTTTTTTCCTTTACTGCTTGCTCAACATACAGATTGAATAACATCAGGGATAAGCTATAATCCTGTCTCACTCCATTCCAAACCACTGCTTCCCCTTCATGACTTCGACTCTTATAACTGCCATCTGGTTGCTGTACAAATTGTATATAGTCTTCGCTCTCTGCATTTGACCCTAGTCACCTTCAGAATTTGAAAGAGAGTATTCCAGTTAACATTGGCAAAAGCTTTCTCTAAGTCACAAATGCTAGAAACGTAGGTTTGTCTGTCCTTAATGTATCTTCTAATATAAGTGATAGGGTCAGTATGGCCTCGTGTGTTCCAACGTTTCTCTGGAATCCAAACTGATCTTCCCTGAGGTTGGCTTCCACTACTTTCTCCATTCGACTGTAAAGAATTAGGCCTAGCATTAGTATTTGACAGCCGTGACTTATTAAACTGATAGTTCAGTAATTTTCACACCTGTCAACACCTGCTTTCTTTGGGATTGGAATTATCATATTCTTCTTGAATTCTGAAGGTATTTCACCTGTCTCATACATCTTGCTCACCAGATGGAGTTTTGTCATGACTGGCTCTTCCAAGGCTATCAGTAGCTCTAAAGGAATGTCTACTCCTGGGGCCTTGTTTTGACTTAGGTCTTTCAGTGCTCTGTCAAATTCTGCACACAGTATCATATCTCTCATTTTATCTTCATCTACGTCCTCTATTATTTCCATGATATCCAAGTACATCGCCCTTGTATAGACCCTCTATATATTCTTTCCACTCTTCTGCTCTGCCTTCTTTGCCTTTTTAATGTACAATTAATTTTTCACATCACAATAGTTTTATATTGTTAATAACATAGTGTATTGCTTGATTTGCCACTTTTAACTGAAAAATCATATTTTTGTTACAAAAAATAGTAATAAAATTCAAATTTAGTACACTTGTTTTGATTTTTTGGAATGGTAGTTTTTCCCACTGATATCAGTCTTTGACCTGCACTCATATAAACTTAGTACCAGTAATTTAACATTCATAAACGATTTTAGGTTTTGCAAAAGAGCCAAACTTAATATAAAATTTGAGGATTTGCATAAGTAAACGATGAAATGTCCCATATTTATGATGGTATTTTTATCTGACAGTATTAACATTGCTGCTTACGAAATCTAATTACAAAAAGAAGCAAAATTCTCTAATACATAAACCAAAAGTGTCAACTATCTACTCAAATCAATCCCGAAATGACAAGCTACAAATCGAAAAAAGTAGATATACATTGGCTGCAAGACTAATTTGGGGTATCAATCTGCATTAACACATGGCCGAGACAGTTACATTCCAGCGTACATTTCTGAAAGGAAGATGATAGACGTATTATAGCAGAAAGTGTGGCATCAAACAATGCAACATTAATGAGATTCCAACAAACGGGGAAGAGTACGTGGTTTAATGTTAACATCAGGTTTATTCTTATCATACATACAAAGCATCTGCTTCAAAAGTGAGTTAAATTGTCAAACTTCGTTGGTACGAGTATGGGTTTGTTTGGCAAATCTGTGGCTAGCAAGAGCGAATTTGACAAACAAGTTGTCGTTTACGAGGGCCTTGAGAGCACTCGGAACTCTTCTAATCTTCAGAGGAGATTTTTTCGATTTCTTTAGGGAATTGCGTCATGCTGCTAGGAAACTTATGCCTAGTCTTATCATCCATCACATACAGATTTTTCTGGAAATGATGCGCCACATATATGGCTTTCGAAAAACTTCAACTCATTAATAATACAGGAAGAATCTGTAATTGATTAATCTACAGATCAGGTAACAAAAGAAACAGTTTGTATTTTAAAACATAAAATAAAATGATAATAGCACAAGAAAGCCGAATACAGCATGAAATGTACTTACAAGTCAGAAACTTCTTGTGACAACTTTCCCTTTGTGAGTGGCTGGTGAAACTTCTTGCGGGAATGTCCAGCACAAATCAGCCAAAAGATTTGGTGATCATTTTACTGTACATCATCTTTCCATGACAGCGATATCTTGGTGAAATCCCTTACCATGTTCGTCACTAATATTTCCAAGATCAGATGGGAAGAAATCCATATGGGAATGAAGGAAATGTAATTTTGGAGACATTCTGCACTCCATGGCCTTGTAACATTTCAGCATGTGTTCTGTCAGTTCCCTGTTATTCTCAGACATCACATTTCCCACGAAATTGTAGCATACATCTTCAAAAGGAAGCCAAGCTGATTTCTCAGTATCTGTCTGCATCTGATCTGTTCACAACTGTTGAAACATAATGTCTTTCATCAAGTAATGACTCCGAGATCCAATGAAAATTCCTTCATTAATTTTTGCAGTACCAATCACAAGAAATTTAAATAGTTAATATTGGAAATCCTGGCCTCCTTTGTCCACTGCTTTCACCAAATTCTTCATAAAGTGTCATTTCAGATGGAGTGCAGGTAATAGCACACTGTCTTTGTCAAAGAGGGGTTCATGCGACACATTTTTTTCTCCAGCATTGAAAATTTCTCTTGCAACGGTCACTCTTTGGCTACATAATGGTCTTTCCTTGTCCTGCTATCTCAGTGTTAAAAGAGGCAACAGTATTTTATGTAACCAGTCTGCATTTCCAGAAAAAGTTCCAGAACTCTGAGATCACACCAGATTTTTCATTTGTGACTCAAATACCAGTACACTTCAGGATTAGACTCATGTTCTCATAGGTTTCCTTTAACTGAATGGAATGGGCAACTGGTATCATAGGTTTCCTGTTTCCATTATGTAAGAGAACATTATCGTGGTCAAGATAGACATGAAGCCCACACCTGCCACAGTAGCGCAAGTTGATATGCCAACTAGCTCCACAGATGACAAAAAGATTGAAGAAATGTATGATGTGGTAAAAGAAATTATTCAGATAGTGAAGGGAGATGAAAATTTGATAGTCGTGGGGTACTGGAATTCGGTAGTAGAGAAAGGAAGAGAAAGAAATGTAGTAGATGAATATGGAATGTGAGTAAGGAATAAAGAGGAAGATTCTCTTCAGTGTTATCAATACGTGCACCTCCAGATTGAAGATAGCCATATAATGCCTGAAATGGAGTAACCCAGGAAAAATTCCTAATTCCCATAGAGGGATATAGAACTTCTTAAATGCAATTCTGAATCATCTACAAAAAATACCATTCTTTGTAGAGACTGCTCATTATTCTTGCATTGTCATCAATCAAAATGCCATTGTATGTGGACAGAAGATGACTATAAACATGCAAAGATTACCAGAGCCATGCATCATCTACAGAGGGTTCCACAAAACCAATGGACACCCTCATGGTATCACACCCATGGCAGTGTGACTTAGGCGGGAGCAGCTGTTCAAACTGCCAGTTACTGTGGCTTGCAGCTTCCATTCATTAAGTGTGTTGATATCACTCTTTGAAGTCTTCAACATTGCTTTCACTTTTGGACTGACCTTTGATTTTAAATGTGTGCTGAACTTGGTTTACTGATTGCATGGTAGCCAGGCTTGATGCTTGCATCAGGTTCTTGGTGGTTTTCCCTTGATACAGTCTTGTATTCTACCTTTGGCGAACTGTAGTGCAACAGAATAAATGGTAGACATGGCTGTATCACCTCTTGCACTATTCTTTGTACTGGCTTCTGAGCTAGAATACTGAGAATGAGATGAACAGTACCTACAGAATAAAATGTTTATCATACACAGAAACCCACATATATTCGTGACAACAGATATGACAAAACTGGCAGAGGAGTCCTCTGAGAAACATAGACACTGGATTGTTTTGATGGATGTGGGTAAAGCAATGGGAAACAGGAGCTTTAGAAAAGCTTAGCAAAAAGCCTTAATATGGGGTATGTTGAAATGAACAAGAGTTTAGATTACCATTTAAAGACAATATATGTATCAGTTATATCCAGTCACCTGAAAAAATAACTTAAGTGGTTTACTGTGTTCTGTGATATGATGTGTTGCTAGAGATTGTTTCATGAAGGAGTGAAATTTTTGGTATTTTGTGTCTTCTACATAAATATTACAAGTGGCTACCTACTCAGTCATTTAACTGTCTATTTCCTACTGAACATTAATTTAGCTATAGCATGGCATGTATTGCCAAAATAAATTTAATCTGCTTCTAGACATATTTCCACTGATTGTCAGACATTTAATTTTTCCACAGGTAGACAAAGATTTTTATGACTATAAAAACAAAATGCTCTTAGGAGAAAACTCTGACATGCATTATTCACGTATAAAGAGAGTAGTAGAGGATGACCTTACAAAACATCTTGCAACATCTTTTGTACGTCCATCTTTAACTAACCAACTTCTGTAACCTCAGGTCCTAATCCACATTTTTGCAATGGTGCCAGAGTCTGAGGCAATCAGAATCCTTATTGCTAAAGAAATGTTCATTGAGCTGACAGCAGGGGAGTAGAGGAATTGATGTAAAGTTCTTAATTACCCCACACTTTCAATGTCTAGTGATGAATTCAAAAATCTGTATTCAGTCATATTTATAGTGAGTAGTAATCCATCTTTTCCTAATATTGCTAAAACTCACTAAAGAGTTTCATAGTATGAAGAGTTTCACCTTTCATTTGTAACAACATAAACTATCATCACAGTTGTCAACACTATGCAAATCACACCTGACACTCCACAACAGTTTGGAGGATGGCAGTCGCACACAACCTACACCAGGACTGGTATTCAGGATTCCTGCATCCATCCCCAAAGTCAGTTTTCCTGTATATGTGGAACAATTGAAATATAACTAAGAATTTGGAATAAATGTAATTATTTACCTGTTTTCATAGTTCACGGAAACATTTTGTATATATTCATGAGCACAAAACTCCCTGAACTTTTTATTTCATTCTCTTTACTAAGAAAGTTTGCATTATGACAGACTGCTGGTTCCCAACTCTTGAAAAAATTGAGATATGGAGCACTTCTTTTTCCATAAAGACATCCTTTCAATGAACATTGAGAACATAAATACTCGTCATAGAAAGTGTGTTCAGTGTGAATTTGCCAATTGGGACAAATCCTTCAAGTCATAGCTGTTCCCTCTTTTAGAAACAGGAATTGCTTCAGTCTCTATTTACTCAAAAATATAATAAATAAATAAATATGACATTATTACTGCCAATAATAATGTTGCAGTTGTATGATAATAAATTACGTTTGAAATGGTTGTCACAAATATAACACGAATATTGTAGATATGCTTTCTTTTTTAATTTGCTGTCTCTTTATTAAGATACAAACTGATAAAGCATACATATTATGAGAAATGAGCAGAGTATTTCTACTACACAGTCCCATGTATACACAGCTTTTCAATGATTATGTGCAAAAATCAACATAACTGCCTTTAAAGTACTTCTGTAAACAAAATCCATGCAAACAGATAACATTAAATGAATGGATAATTGTTCTTGTCATAAATCACAGTAAGCTAGATAATAATAGTCGGTAACACAGTCAGCTACAGTACGTAAATGACACCAGTAGAAATTTTGATTTATGATTACATATAAGAATAAAAAAGGAAGCAACAGAAACATCTAGTGGTAAAACAACGTAAATGTTACCCCACCATTCTCGTCCCATGTACGATGACTAGCACATGAAAAACAATGCTGCTACATATTGGCTGCCACTTTCCTACAGGACGGACTTTACCTCTGAAACTCACTATTTTATACAATTGGGTAAGCTGGCAGCTACAAAAGCATATCAGTAGTAGTAATCCTATAAACAAAATATCAACCTACATTCACACCAGAAACCACTAAGAGGACCCAGGTACTATAATATGGACAGGATGTCAGTTGTGGTCCATGAAGCTATCACTTTCCTAATTATGTCGTTGAGACATACTATTTAAACTACGCACTGGACATGCATTGATAGTAAACAACATATGAAGAATTTGAGTAATGTGCTGACATGGTGAGCATATAAACTGTGGAACAGTCTCCCTGTGAAAACTTCATTGTTGAGGACAAAAAAAATTGTCATATCACTTATTTTTGAAGAGGAATGACTCTCAGTTTGTATGTGGGAATATTTGTCAAATGGAACAGTTGAACTGTTTACACATTATTGTAGGTAAAGGATATGGTATGGGTAAGCATCACCATCACTGGGAAATCATTTATGAAAACTGCATGGCAGTCTATGTCTCAGACACAAGAGGTGAGTGTCAATTATAAAGGTATGGGATACCAGCTGGCACTCTGCAGTAGAGCTGCACAGAGTGAACTTGAATCTGGAGTTTGACAGATTTTAAAAGTAACTGTTTAATGAACCCAGTAGTATGTGACACTCTACAACCCAGTTAGCAAATCTGCAGCGGAGAAAAGATTCCACTTGGCACGACAATATTTAACTACATGGGAAAGAATTTCTTTCTTTGATGTGTTGCCTTTCCTGTTTCACTGAAGAGAGGGTTAGGTTATATCAGATAAGAAACAGAGGTAAACAACAACTTGTAACGATGTCAGAAGAATGGGAGGAGAAAACATTAGGATAATGGTCCATGAACACTTTTCCTGGTCCAGTTCTCCATGTGAATGAAAATTTTCACTCACCTCTTTATAAAGATTTCCTTGTGAATCATGAACATCCAAACACCCTAGTACATTGATTCACAAAGAACAAATGTAGATTATACCTTTTGTCAAGGGTCCCCTATAAGCAGTTACTGCAACAATCTACCAGCATATTTCAATGTCACTGTCACCATAATTACAGTGAGTACTGAACACAGCTGTCATGTTTAATAATATATGGCAGATGCAATAATTTGACTTAACAAAGTATAATGGTCATTGAGCTTTCTTATCAAAATCAAAGAAATAATTAAGCTCAAAAAAGCCACTTAAAGCTTCATAACACTACAGCCTATTTGAAACAATGTATTATTTTTGTACTTTAAGTATAAAATAATAGTAAAAATGTTCCACCAATATTCTCTGACAGTCTCTTATCAGACGCAGTCCCCCTAGCCACTTCACCAAGTGCGCTGACATGGACAATTCACTGTGTATATTGTGCTGAAACATAATACAGGGCCTTCTCTTTAATATGAATAATTTCGCCACTAACAGTCTTTGCCTTAAAAAAAAAAAAAAGAATAAATAAATTTAAAAAAATCTATTCCTGCACTGTGCAATGACTTGCAGAATATATACTGCACTTAGATATAGATAATGCAAGTGTTAATTTCATTTAATATCGAACAACATAATGTTACATGATTTGTTTCTCATTTTTGATGTTTCATTTCATTTCACACAATAACCTTATGTTTCAGACTAATAATTTACTGCAGAAATGTGAAATGACAGCCCTCTTTTCAACCAAAAGAATGAATTCATATGTTTCACAAATAATTCTTCAATTGAACAATTGTCACAAATTACAAACCCACACTTATACTGTACTATACAGTGCTTTGTAAACTGTGCATATATTCATTTACAATGAAGAATGAATTTTCTGAATTTATCACTATTGATGTTTGAAGAAATTGGCTGATATTTTGAATGCAGGATTTTTTTCACCCATCAAGCAGATAATATAAAATTATGGGCATTATTCTAAACTGAATGTCGCTTTTAACACACTGTTTTGCGTATGTAAATATTTTCACCAAAAAAGCAACAATGAGCATCAGTAAACTTTGCCATTTTCACTTATTAAAACTGTTTACACATTGTCAATCATTGCTTTTCATTTTACATTTACTTTTTCATACATTTAGTTCACAATGTGTGACAGTCTTCGAATATCACAGTTGAGAATTAAATACTTAAGTAATAAATCACACTTTCTGTAGTCATCCTCAACAGAGTATTTCTTAATACAGCCTTACCATCAGAGACCGAATGTAGATCTACATCAAAATCTATACATTAGATCACTTAGAATCCTTAAGAAATGGCAGTATTATTACAAAAATTCACCCAGTACATTACTCACACTTTATCAATATACAAGACAGTTCATTACAATATATTAATATATAAACTATAAAACCCATAATTGAGGATAACTATTACATAAAATATATTTCTGATGCAAAGAATTAATAATCACAAAATGATATTAATGGTAATTACAAATGTATTATACAAATTGAATATGTATGAATGAACACAATTGGTTCTCTGTTTACTGTTCCATATTCTGTTTAATTATAGCCTACAATGAAAATCTCATTTAACAATGGATCACGAATTTCAGAACATTACACACTACTTGCAAAAAGGAAACTCAGTATATTATTGATAGTCAATGAAGAGACCTTGGCACAGAGAACTTTCAATACAAATACAATCTCTCCAAGGATTTGTCAAATTTCTTAGGCATAACATCTCCCACAACTATCCATTTCAGAGCACAATTAACACCAACAAGAGCTATCACTACTTGCAGATGAATATGTGTGTGTCGATTCTCGTGTGATGGAGATAACATCTGCTCGGTGCAATGCTTCAGGAGACACATTGTTTTGTGCATTATTTGGTGGCATCATTGGCTTATGATTTTTTAGTTTATGTGCCAAAGTTAGAAATATGGCTTCAACATTATCACATTCACTTTCATCTCTGGCAGAAGTTTCGAAGAGCTGCAAATATAAAGCAAATATTAAAAACTCTAAAACTTGGGTTGTAAAAGTTATTCACATCAATTTTTCTCAGTTTTACTGACAAAAATACAGCAAGATGGACCATGTCAAATGTTATCTTCGTAACATGCAACTACTAGGAGTATTCCTTTTTCATAAAAATTCTGTTTCCGTATCAAGAAAGACTTATGCTATCTTTTGTGCAACAGATTTGTGCAGTTAACACATTTAATATATATTCGAGGCTCTTCAGAGTTGGCAGCCAAGTTAATGTTGTCATATTTCATGATTATATTTCAATGAGATAGCTTCCCTGTCATCTTCAGATGTGCTGAACACAGACCCCAGTTGCTCACTGCCTAGACTGCAGCAAAACTGGTAAAGGAGAAAGTGCAACGACATGATGTCAGGGACAGAGAGAGAGGGTGGGGGGAGTACACTGAGAACAAGTCCCTGGACCACTATGGTAGCTGTGCACACCCTATAGGAACCCTGAAAAGTGACATCTAAAGGGGTTCTGATGGACCTATGATACTAGCAGCTGGTGAGTGGTGGATTAAAGCATGCTTTCAAAACAAAAATGAGCTTGAGATGTGAAACACAGCAGCAATGTCAAGTTCTTTTGAGTTTGATTTACACCTGATTGTTAAACCAGCTACCAGAACCAAATACAGGTAAATTATCACAATGGGTACAGTGATTATTCTAAAGTTGACAAAACAAAATTGAAGAGATGGTCAGTGTCACGGACAGGAGAAAACCTCTGATCCTAGAGATAAGTGAAAAAAGTGGAAGAAAATGGAAGAAATCTTAGATCAGACTCCACTGGTCTGGAAATGACACAGAGTCTAAGCATGGAATTGGGACATCTACTACTGAAAGACATAGATGCTTGCAATTATGTTCATTTTCTTAGTGAAAGGGTAATCAAAACTGTCCAATAAGTTGAGATATAAAATTGCGGCATATTCCAAGCCAACACATCACAAATAGGACATTCAAAAGAAGAAAATGCCAACCTCCTCATAACCTGGAATTCCATATGGACTGTGAAAATCTAATAAACAGATGATTTTACTGCACAGTGTGGCTCATAATGAACATTATATGAATACATATTGGGCTCTCATGGGCTAGGAAGTAGAAATGCAGAGGGAGACTATCTACTGAACCTGTAAATGGAAAACAACCTGTCACTGGGCAACGCCTTCATCAAGGTATTGGATTCCTGTATGATAATGAGAAATAGTTAGGATGAGAAAATTGGTACAGTAATAGATTACATAATGACAAATCAGAGAGTATGGAAGAAGGTGAATTACATTAATGTCATTGCCAGTAAAGATCTACAGACTTTAAACTGTCAGTAGTATATATTGTATGGAACAAGCCTCACAGATACCAATAAATGAATCTCAAAAACAAAATCTCACCAACATACTGAACCACCTGTATAGGTAAAATACAAGCAAGGTGTTCACAGGATATTACCAAGAGAAGATCTACAATCAGTAAATGTAAATTGGAACACTCTGGTATTGGTTGTGATAGGTGATGTAGAATTGGTTGTGGTAGGTACGTACATGTAGAACATAGCTATCTGAGCTGCATATGAAAACCCAAAAGAGACAGCCTTGTAGAATGAGAATGTTGAAAAGGCCCACATAGGTAAGAGACTCTGTCAGTTGTTAAGCTAGAAAAATTGACTTCAACAGTTGGCTGTAGCGACAAGGCAGAAATACCAGTAAAATCTTGCTAGCAGGATAACACAAAATGAGAATTAAAGATTGTTATACAGTAGGGGTGTACAGAATTTCTAGCATCACAAGCTGCGAATCCCTCACTGTGACTACATAAGGGCCACAAATTTGAAAGTAATTTAGCACGAGACAACTTATTATGCCAAACTGGCATCCCCCTGCCCCAATGCTATCTAGACTGGGCATAAAAGAATTAAGTTATGGCCAAATCTCTCCTTTATGTGATAGAGTGAAAGAAGAGCAAAAAATATTTAAAAATTACACGAACCAATGGTGATGGTCGGGCATCATCAGATCAATGGCAGATCTCAACTGACCCTTGAGCCACGGTCTGTGTGTCATTATGAAGCACCAGACCAGAAGAACTCGAAATGAATCAGAAGAACTTCCTAGTGGTAAGGTAACAAATGAAAAACTGAAATACTGTAGAAGTTTTAAAGGTATTTTGATGCTTTGCTAAACTGTAATGGAGAGAGACTCCTATGGTCAACGACCTATACAATTCTGGTCGTGTATAGGTGAGTAACTTGAAGTAGAGGGCACATTGTATCCAAAATGAGAAAGAACAGGTCTGCTCGATCCAGATGAATTCAGTGTAGAAATGATTGAAGCACCTGGGTAGATCAGGCAGCAGTGACTGTAGTGAGTTATGAACAGAATTTGAAAGAAAATGCAATACTCAATGGCTAGAAGAAAGGAGTCATTATTCCATTATTTAAAATGTTGGCAGGAAGAAATGCATCAACTACAGTTTTAAGTTTTATCCCAGTGTCTAAAAATCTGAGTCCATTCTTCAGGATAAATTATTACAAGCTGTTTAATCCACACTTGAGGAACAACAATATGGGCTTCAACTTCAAAGATCAACTACTGGCCCCATCTTTACAACAAGAATGCTTATGGGATGAACTGGAAGAAAAATAAAATGCTTATAATTGCTTTTCTGAACATTAAGAAAGCCTATGACCATGTACCATCAGACACATACAGAAAAGACACATACAGAAAAGCCTGATGCATACGAAAGACCCTCATAAATCACCACCTGAATGAACTGGTTTTACAATGTGCTCAGGTTCAAAATGGAAAGTAAGTTTTTTTCACCACCAATTCATCCTCATAATGGATGAAGGTTTAAAAGCAGTCAAAAGGAAAGATGGAACAACTAATATCTTAGTTTTTGCCAGCAGCATAATGGTTTTGCATGAGAGCTGAGTGAGGTTACAAACCAAACTAGGCTTCTGGCATTAAGAATACACAACAAACGGGTCTTGAAATCAAGAAAACCCAGAGGGTTGATACAGTGTTGACTAAGAATTGCAATTTCCAAGTGCTGCTGTAGATGGTAATTTTGTTACAGATACTGCAGAGGATGAGCAGGAAGCTACTGACAATGTTAGTTATTTTGCAAATGTTGTGGATAATGAAGTAGAACAGACACATTTATTTCAGAAGAATGCAGATTAGTCGGCACCTTTAATGGTGATGCCTTCTCGAGAGGAGGGAGGGAGGGAGGAAGAAAAGAAAGAGAAAAAATTGTTGTGAGGCTAATGATCACGCTGACAAGACTGAATCCTTTCAGGAATATGTACCTGAAGCTCAAGGGATTCAAAAAGTTGATGATACTTGCAATGTTAAAGGCAATGAGGATAAAGACTGATCTCTGGCAGCGCGTAGTCGAACTCTGGGAGATGCTGTGCCAGCCAAAGGGGACCACTTGAAATAATACAGTCACAAGGGTCTATTATCATGAAAGTAGAACCACCTAAACAGCAGAAGATAGTATGCAGACTACCTGGTGTCTTCCTCTCCCTTGGTGACTACCTCCTGTGTACATCCACCTCCCTTGTGAGTTGTGTTCGAATCTGGACTGAACCGGACCAGACTATGCTACCCTGTCGCTGCACTGTGGACCTTGTGGACCATCTTATCACTGATCATCACCTATTGCAGACACATGCCTTTGATGTCAGTCATGCTGGGGGCTACAGTTTGAGTACTGTCCTTCCATGTGCCGCATTCTGCAGCCTGAGGTGGGCCAGCAACCTGGACTAGGCTGCCATTCATTGGCCATGGCAAATGGTTTCTGCCAGCTACTGCTATCCTGCTGACATGAGCAGTGGCACTGTCTAGGCATGCTGCTGCCTGTTGTTGGCAGTTCGCTGAGCTCTGCAGTCCACTATGTCATCTTGGGGTCAAGGTCCCCTCTACCTCAGCAGCAACCACACCTCTGCACCTAGCACGAATAAAAGTCTAATTCATCAGGGATATCTTATTAGTGGTCCACTGCTTACTTCCAGGCACCACCACCACTCTCAACACAGGGTCAAACAAAGAAAGCATGCCTCATCCTCACCTATGCACAGCCGTTATCTCTGTGACTGTTGGGGTCACCATGCGGCCCCAACAATAGGCTTGTCAAATTTTGGGATATGGACATTTCAGATAGCATATAGTACTTAAAACCATATTAACTGCAGGACTATGTTACAAGTTTTTACTAAGAACTGAAAGTGATTTCATTTCATTTTATTTTTGGTTTATGTTCAACTCACTGTATACTAGTGACACAGTCAGTGGCATTGAGTAATAATACACATAACATATTGTGAAAGTAGCTTCAGTTTTATGGAATCTACTCTTACGTAAGTGAAACCAGTTGATGTAACCAATTCACCCACAGAGTGAACCATCTGCAGATTGTGCTTTTGCAGTGCCCTATATGAAGTAATGCATTATACAATAGTGTGGACTTGTGCTCTTACTATGCATTCTGGAGAGAAAAGAAAGAAAGAAATCTATCAAATAAATTTAATTTATAATTTAATAGCTGAATTAGCAAATACCATATAATGAGACAATATTAAATATGTTTTATTATCAACTGTACTTATCACGTGTGGTGTCCCAATTTAGGCAAGTATAGGTACTTCAGTCTATTCCTCCTCACATGATACATGATAAGTAGCTGATCACACATTTCAGTCTATGATTCTCTGGGAACACTTTCTTCTTGGTTTAGTTTAGTCAAGTTGATTGCATGCTAGCGTGTAGAAGTGAACAATACTTGTTGATTTTTGACTTTGTTCGGTAGTACTTCTTAATTTCTTTATTGTTTATTGAATTTTATAACTTCTAGTATATCAAATCAGATCTTTCCAGTGTACAATAGCTCAGCCTCCTGTAGCTATACTCACTTATCTCAAAATGAAAATTCTCTTGAGATTGCTGTAAAATTATGAGACACAATTGATGGCCCTTACTTGCCTTCAGTGAAAGTGTCAGTACTACCAATTTACACGCATAAAAATATACTACTATGATACCAATGTCCAATATTCCATTTTAATACACTGATGTTCAAAACTAAAGCAACAAATGGAAATTTTGCAAGGCTGTGTTTATTTTGTCACAAAACAGTATAAACAAGTGATAGTACAGTAGAAACAATGTTAAGAGTACAGAACAGAATCAACTACAACATGCATAATGTTAGGCAAAAATATTCCTTATTTTTCCGGAACTTAAAAGATTTTCACACACATTCTGACAACTGGTTAATGTGCACAGTATGGGGTGAGACCACCTCTGACACCAATACAGGCCCGACAACAATGGGGCATGACATGAATGATGTCATCAATTGCATGTTGAGGCAATAATGCCCATTATTCCTGTAGAGCTGCTCACAAGTCTTGGAGAGTGGCTGGTGGATGCTGATGTGAAGCAACCCATCTCCCTAGTGCATCCCAGACATGTTCTATGGGATTCAGGCCACATCATGCATGCAGTATCTCCCATTTCCAAAAGAACATCAACCACCTTTGCTCTATGATGTCGAGCATACCGTCCATAAATATGAAGGCTGGGCCCACAGAACCCCACAACAACTGCGCATGATATCCCAAGATCTCCTCATGGTACCTGACATCAGTTAAATCTTGCTGATTTAGCCATAAAATTTCATCAAGAGGTATTTGAGTGGTCAACATAATCTCTGCCCACATCATTAGGCATTCTCCTCAATATCAGTCTCTTTTCACAATGTTTGGGCCCCAAAATCATGTTCCACGTGCCCTCCAGATGTGAATCCATCGAGAATTACTCTCCACACCAAACTGGGATTCATCTGTGAAAAGAACATCGCCCACCGTTTAGCCGTCCAAGTGGCATGTTGACGGCTTCACTCTAGACATGCCCTTCCGTGAAGGCACTCTAAAGGTAAACATACAGCAGGTATCCAACAAGCCTTCTATGCAATGTTTGCCTCAATACAATACGTCCATGGGATGCTGCAAAGTCGCATGCCAGTTGCAGTGCAGTAGTGAGGCGGTACCATTGTGTCCTTACAGCCAAACAACAGTCCACTCTTTCTGATGTCACACGTGGTCGGCCCAGTCCTGGTCTCCGGAATAAAGTTTCCATCTCTATAAACTTTTGCCTTAGCTGAGAAACAACAGAATGATTCACATTAAGCCATTGGGCCACATTAGTTTGCGACTCTCCTGCTTCCATTCTTCCTATGGCCCTCCACAGCAGTGAGTCTGTAGGCGTCTTCTCTGTGCCATAAGGCTACCCCACTTGATAGGTGCCCTGATGTCATTGCTGGTGCGTTTGACCGTTGATTGGAATGACATTTTCCATGCAGAACACAATAGCAAAGACATCTGTTGACAGTTTGTATGATTATATCGTGAATTACACACAGAACGGGAAAATAGCAGTTTGTCGCTTTAATTTTGGACACCAGTGTATTTTAAAGCACTTTCTATATAAAATAAACATGTAAAATAAAATCAATTTTATGTTAGATCATTCCTGTTTTACACAAATTTAGCTTTTACATGTGCCTTTTTAAAAGAACTTTTGGTTATTTCATAAATTTGTGTAATGTTTTTCATTCTACAGTCACTCGACTCCATAGCACATTATTATTACATTTATAGATTTTATTTATTATAGTAAATGACTGTATGCAAAACAATGAAACCTTTAATGCTACATTTGACTTCACATTTGCACTAATGCCATCTAATGATCACAGCTTGTTTTCCTTAAAGCAGCCAGATCACTAAACTGTAGCACTAGTTAATGGAATTTTTGTACACAGCAACATTTGATGTGATACTGTGTATCAATGTCCTCTTAATATAGTGTCTCAATTTTAGATATATGCATGTAACATTTTGTGCTGTAAGATACGTACATCTTGCAATTGACTTCTTAACTGACTTCATAAATGAAACATGAAAAGTTATAAAGTTCATACAATAAAAAAGCAATCAAGACAGATAGCACATTGTCTTGTATAATTAGGACTGCTGATGCTTTTAACGATTTTATGCAATTTATTGACAAGGATAGAGGCTTGCATTTAATGTTAGTTTGAGGCATGACTAGTCATTAACCAAGGAATTTCATGTTTTGTGGTTGTGATAACACTACCTGTAATGCCTCTGATGATCGAGTGAAATAGTTAATAGAAGCCAAGACTTTCATTGTCATCATTTGTTTTTGGTGTCCTTAATTATGTCTGGCTATTGTTCTTGCCACCACTAAGGCTATCATATTTTAAGCAGACTTGTGTTTGAATCTCCACAGAACCATCTTTCTCTCTCTGTACGTCATCCATCACTCAATCAGGGGATTCTTCCTGGTGGTGGTGGTGGTGGTGGTGGTTTGTGTTTAACGTCCCGTCGACAAAGATGTCATTAGAGACGGAGCGCAAGCTCGGGTTAGGGAAGGATGATTCTTCCTGATGACTGGGATGAATGCTTCTACAGCATGATGGATAAATTTAGAGGCATGATCCACTAAGTCCAGAACACTTTCATTTAGTACAAATGACCTTGCAGTACTCAGTTGGCTCTGCTTTGACGCCATCAATGGTGGCCTCCTTTCAGACATACTAATAAAAATAGGTAACTGGTCATTCAAATGTATGTCATCTGAAACTCACCACTGCTCTGCACTGCTTATGGAAGGTGAACAAAGTGATAAAGCAACGGCCGAGGCTTTTTTCTTTGCTGTACTTAAGTGTGCCGATTTCCCTGTACTCAGCAGTAATGGACGGAGCCTCATTTCTCATGATGCACATTAAATTATCAAAATAGGAGGAGAAAAGGCAAGGAGAGTTGATCAATGATGTCTCCTAGAGCAGCAACATCAAGTGGATTATGTGATAGAAGATGCAGCAACACACCTGTTATCTTAGATCCTTATCATTATCATCATCAAAAACAATGATACAGATGGAAATTAAAAAACTGCAGACTGTAAAAGAACTATAAAGGAACACATCACAAAAAAGCAAATTAAAAAAGAGAAGTCAGTCAGTCACTATAGAGGAGATATACACCACAGATGGCAACCCATTGTTGCCAGTCTCTAGCATTGCCTTCCACTGCTGTGGGATCCACTTGTTTAAGGATTGTTAGTACTCAATCCTTCCATTGCATCCTTGGATATCCCTTGGGACATTTCTCAGTAGGCTGGTAAGGGAGGACTCGGTATGGGAGTGAGTCACCAACTCAAAATATGTGGCCAAATCACTGTAGCCCCCTTCTGCCCTAATATTTGAGCCATGTGTGACTTTCCAAATTGCTGGTACAGGTCGTCTTCTGTTTTTAATTCCCATTTACCTTCAATGGTATTATAGACAGGTCTACTTCAAAGTACCTTTCTCTTGAAGGCACAAGTGGCTTCTTAAGTTGGTGCTCATGTCACCCAGGTTTCACAACCATATAAAAGTACCGACTGTACATGTGTCATGTGCAGCTGAATCTTGTTCTTCTGTGATATTAGATGTGAGCGGAATAAACTGTTCAGGCTAACAAAAAACTATTATTATTTGTTATTGCACTTCTTTCATCACTTCACTTTTATTATGCAGCATGGATCCCAGGTACTTTAATTCTTGAGCACATTCAAATGTATGTCCTTCAACAACAATGGAAGGAAAGAGAGTTTTACAGCATGATACAACAAGATACAGGGTGAGTCAAAAAGGAAAAAAAGATTTCGGTTGTTTATTACAGACAAACTATGTAAAGACAGAAACACATTGTACATGTCTCTGGATAGACGAAAGTTCAAAGTTTGACACAGCTACACTGTTGATGTTGTAACATGGCGACTATAATAAAAGAGAAATCATTTTAAGTGTCAGAATTTACGCAAAGTCAATCCATTGTTCAACTGCAACATGCATTCCACCACTGATTCAGCAAGAAGCCACCTCCGCACAAGCAGATTTAAGAATGGCATATAACAATTTAATGGGAGTTGGTTACATATACATTGGGAAGAGCACTGGTTGGCCATGCACATCTGATGAAGATGTCAAGCAGATTCAAGATGCATTTACATGGAGCCCTCAGAAGTCTACAAGATGGTTAGGCCAGGAACTTTAACTTCCTCAAACAATGGTGTGGCCTGTTCTGAAATGATGCCTTACAAGTTGCAGTTACTGCTGCAATCACATCCTGTCGCCCATAACAGAAGGAACGAATTTTGCATTTCAGTTCACCATGATACAGCAGAGGACATTTTTTTCTGAATGACTAATCTTTTTGAACAAATCAACATTTCATCTGTCAGATAAAATAAACTGCCATAATGCAAAAAATTGGGGGTCACGGAATCCTGGCACTGACATTGAACAACAAAGAGACTCACCACAACTGAATGTGTTTTTTACCATTTCCATTCACAAGTTTATGGACTTTTCTTTTTTGTGTAGGAAACTGTGACAGGAAAGACATACCTGGACAGGCTGCACAATTGTTTGTTACCTCAACTTCACAGACATTCCAATGATTTCATTTTTACGCATGACGGCGCCAAGCCTCACTTTCACTTTGATGTGCAACATCATCCTAAAAACACCATCCCACAATGTTAGATTGGAAGAAGTGGACAAGATATTGTTCATTGATTTTGCACTCCCAGGTCACCCGACCTCAGACCTTCAATGACAGAGCCTTTTTTTCTACCTTTGGCAGCAACTCTTCAATATCTGAGAAATCTAATTGTTGAAGATGTCAATTTAATAAACAGGGACCTGTTGATTCCTAAGTGGAGTGAAATGGGCTAATGTTTCAACGTTTCTTGGGCAATGCATGTTGCTCATGTTGGGTGTATCTATCTTTCAAAGTTTGTCTGCATGAAATGTGTCCTTTATTTTTTAATCATTCTGTATTTTATTTTATCATCATACACCACCAGACCAATTTTCTTCACATTGTGAAGTAATCGTAAAGTATCAGCACATACACAATCTGATAATACTAGTAACGGTTTCATTGCTCCTTTCTTTGGCTGTGACTTGTTCACAGAGATTTTCTGATTTTGTTGGATGGATTTTGATTGAGAAAGAAGAGTGATTTTGCAGTGTAACTCAGATTGAGTGTTACCTAATTCTCACAGCTCTAGATAGGAAGGAGTTTTATTTTATTGTTCTGGTTGTTGTTGAAAATGCTTTTGCATGTACTATTGTTTCTGGAGCTGTCTAATAACTGTGTTTGCATGAGGATACAAACTTTTGTGGCTGCTTTTCTTAAAGCTGATGGGCGAATGCAAGAGGCTGCAGAACCTAATGGTCCTTTTTGGTTTTGGTACATGCTGCTCACAATTTTTACTATTATTTATTGATATTTTTGTTTTGTGTACACAGTACAGTTCCAAATCCATGTAAGACATGCATTTGGCAAACTTAACCACATTTCTGGGGATGAACAACATATTCTTACTTTATGGGCTTCTTTCCTATACTTTCTATAAGTTGTTTTCTCCTTGCATGCTAACTGAGGTGCCATTTATGGTGTCACATTGGATTTAGTATAAAGTGTCTTATCTTTAGATGAACAAATCCAACACTGATGAATTCAGGAAGTAGTGATGAACTGAATGTTAACACAAAAGCAGCAATTTTGTAGTTTTCTGCTGATTTTTTTTTTCTTTATATTCTTTACCTATGTGACTTCTCCAACTCTCCACTTCTCTTGCGATTTTGTTGTGTCCATATTCATTACATCTCTGCGACCAACAACGCCCTTACAGAATTTCAAGACTGTTGTGCTTTTCTGCCACTACGGAATGTTGCACAGATTTTTGGACTGCAAAAATGTAGTCCAGGCAGAATGTAGCAGTTTCTCAGAAGAAGATATCTACACCTACATCTACATGGATACTTTGCAAATCACATTTAAGTGCCTGGCAGAGGGTTCATCAAACCACCTTCACAATTCTCTATTATTCCAATCTCGTATAGTGTGCGGAAAGAATGAACACCTGTATCTTTCCGTACGAGCTCTGAGTTTCCTTATTTTATCTTGGTGATCGTTCCTCCCTATGTATGTTGGTGTCAACAAAATATTTTGGCATTCCGAGGAGAAAGTTGGTGATTGGAATTTCGTGAGAAGATTCCGTTGCAATGAAAAATGCCTTTCTTTTAATGATGTCCAGCCCAAACCCTGTATCATTTCTGTGACAATCTCTCCCATATTTCGCGATAATACAAAAAGTGCGGCCTTTCTTTGAACTTTTCGATGTACTCCGTCAGTCCTATCTGGTAAGGATTCCACACTGCACAGCAGCATTCTAAAAGAGGATGGACGAGCATAGTATAGGCAGTCTCCTTAGTAGGTCTGTTACATTTTCTAAGTGTCCTGCTAGTAAAATGCAGTCTTTGGTTAGCCTTTCCCACAACATTTTGTATGTGTTCCTTCCAATTTAAGTTGTTCATATCATTGCATACCTTTTAAATTTATTTCTCTCCATGATAGTCTCTAATTGTTTATTGGTACAGAATCTACATGTACATTACTTGACTTCTCTGCAATTCACACTTAAGTGCCTGGCAGATGGCGCATCAAACCACCTTCAGACTATTTCTCTAACGCTCCACTCTCCGACAGCATGTGGGAAAAATGAACACTTAAATTTCTCTGTACAAGCTATGCTTTCTCTTATTTTATTTTGATGATAATTTATCTCTATGTAGGTTGGCATTTATAAAATAACTTGGTTACCATATCCATGACACTCTCTCCCATATTTTGCAATAATACAAAACAAGCTGCCCTTCTTTGGACTTTTTCAATGTCATCCATTAATTCTATCTGATAAAGATCCCCTATTGCACAGCAATATTCTAGGAGTGGACAGACAAGCATAACATAGGTAGTCTCTTTTGTAGATCTATTGCATCTTGCAAGAATTTTGCCAATAAAACAGAGTTTTTGGTTTGCCTTCCCTTAATGTTATCTATATGATCATTGCTATTTTAGTTGTATTTAGTTGAATTGACAGCATTTAGATTTGTGTGATTTATCATCTAACTGAACTTTAACTGATTTCTTGAATTATAAGCACTTGGCTGCTCATATGAATAATTTATTTAATGACCCACCAGTTTCATAGCTTAGAAGCCACATCACCAGGTTGGATCAGTTGAATTAAAAAATGTATTTGCTAAAATTGTGCTCTACTATAGTTCCAATTAATATTGAGAAACACAGGAAATAACATATGTGTTAAATCATGACATTAAACTTGCAACATGGATGGAACTGAACATTCCTTGTGTATGAATAAATGACAAAATTAGCGATTCCTCAGGTAAGCAGAAAGCATGGGTCCATGATTCCTCAACATTAAGAATTGTCAAGAAATATCCGCCCAAACTAATGTGACATAAAACCAATAATGGTTTGGATCATCCCATCAGAAATTAAAAATACTTACCATGAATCCGGAAAGGATGATAGCAGGCCACACATAACCAATTAACCATCAGATTAGAATCACTAATTGCATCATTTATTCAGAGACAAGGAAAGTTTGGTCCCGTCCATGCTGCAAGTTTAATATCATGATTTATCATGTAAGTAATTTGCTATATTTCTCCCTACTGATTGTAACTATAATAGACCACAACTGCAGCAAATACTTCTTCTAATTTAATTCATATAACCTGATGATGTGACTTCTAAGCTATGAAACTGGTCATTAAATAAAGTATTTACAAGAGCAGCTAAGCGGCTATTATTCTAGGTGTCTATTTATGGCTGCAATTGTGCCTCATACAAGATAGTGTTTAATGGGTTCCTTTTTGGTACTCGTGTGGATGGCCTCACACTTTTCCTTATTAGAGTGAACTGTCACTTTTTCACACCAAACAGATATTGTGTCCCAGTCATTTTGCAATTGGTTTTGATCTTTTGATGACTGTACTAGATGGTGAATGGCAGCCGCACCTGCAAACAATCTAAGATGGCTGCTCAAATGGTTTCCTAAATTGTTTATATATATTAGGATAATTGTTTATATAGATTAGGATCGGGGCCTCTACCACTTCTTTGGGGGATATCTGATATCACTTCAGTTTTATTCAATAACTCTCTCTCTCTATTGCTACATACCACAATCTTTCTGACAGGAAACCACAAATCCAGTCACACAACTGAGAAAATTCCACAAGCACGCAATCTGATTAGAATTCTTACATGAGGAATGGAGTCTAAAGCTTCTGGAAACCTAGAAAAAAGGAATTAATTTGAGATACTCTGTCAGTAGTACTTATTACTTCGTGTGAATAAAGAGCTAATTGTGTATCATAAGAATGATAGTTTACGAATCTGTCCGACTATACGTCAATAGACCATTTTCTTCGAGTAATGCATGATGTTCAAACACTTATGTGTCCCAAAATCCTACTGCAAATTGACATCAGTGATATGGGCCTGTAATTCAGCACATTAATCCTTTTTCCTTTCTTGATTATTGGTGTAACCTGGGCAGATTTCCAGTCTTTCCATATGGGTCTTTCATTTAGCAAGCTGTTGTATATGATTGTTAAGTATGGAACTATTTTATAAGCATACTCTGAAAGGAACCTAACTTGCATACAATTTGTACCAAAAGACTTGGCTTTACAATGTGATGGAAGCTGCTCCTCTTTGCCGAGGTATCTACTTCTAAGTTATTCATATTGGTAGCTGTTTTTGATTTGAATTCTGGAATGTTTACTTCATCTTCTTTGGAGATGGGATTTTGGAAAACTGTGTCTAGAAGCTCCGCTTTTGAGATATGATATTATTAGCACTAGTATCACATACTGAAGTTATAGATTTTGTCTTGCTGCCGGAATACTTTACATATGACCAGAATCTCCTTCGATTTTCTACCACATTTCAAGACAGAGCTTTGTTGTGAAAGCTATCAAAGCATCCTGCATTGAAGTCTGCCCCAAGTTTCAAAATTCAGTGAAACATCATCCATCTTGGAGTTCTGCATTCTTTAAAATTTGGCAAGTCTTTTTTTTTTTTCATTGCTTCTTCAACAGTGTGCAAATCTGTTTTGTGTACCACAAATCAGTATCATCTTTTATTAATTTATATGGTATGAATCTCACAATTGCCGCTGATACTATTTCTTTGAATTTAAGCCACGTCTCATCTACACTTACATAGTTCATTTGCAAGGAGTGAAGACTACTTCTGAGGAAGGCGCCAAGCAAATTTTTCTCTGCCTTATTTTTCTTTTTTTTTTTTGATAATATATATTTTGCATTTGTTTTTGATGGATCTGGATGTCATGGCTCAGTCTTGCTACAACCAGCTTGGGGTTGTTGATACTTGTACCAGTCACAAGCTTCATATTTGCTTAGGCTTATTTTTTGTTAAGAGGTCCAGTTTGTTTTTGTAACCATTTACACTTTGAGTAGGCTCCTGAACTAACTGTTCAAAATAATTTTCAGAGAAAACATTTAATACAATTTTGGATGATGATGTATACTTACTACTGGCTTTAAACACGTACTGTTGACAACATACCAAAGGCAAAATGAAGTCATTGCCAACTGTATCTGTATGGGTGAGATACCTATTTGAAATGAGACTCAAGTTTTCTTCAAACTGTTTGGTAACTGAATCGTATATGTTGGGGAGTCAGTAAAAGGAACCATTTATTTATTTATTCCGATTGTCAAGTATAACCTCTACCCATAGTAACACACAGGAACCATCTACTTCAGTTTCGCTACAAGATAAACTACTTCTAACAGTGACTAGCATGTCACCACCAACAGTATTTAATCCATCCTTTCTGAACACCATTAAGTCATTTGTAAAAATTTCAGCTGAACTTATCTCCAGCTTTAACCAGCTGTCAGTATCCATGACAATCTGAGCTTCAGTGCTTTCTATTAACCAATGGAGCTCTGGTTCTTTCCCAACACAGCTACGACTATTTACGGCCATAGTACTGTTTGTTGCCAGGTCTATTCTCAACCTGTGTTTCCTCTGCACCCTTTGAAACAAACGCTTTCTGTACTTTCCTGAGACCCTCTAATATAAAAAACCACCCATACATACAAAAAAATTTTTTGAATGACCCTGTATTGACTACACATCGTTACATCATGGGTAGGGGATGTAGCCTGAGGGTTGTCTGCTAACAAACGTTTAATCTCAACAGCCATACATCCAACTGGTGCACAGTTTGCCTTAAGAAATACACTTGCTGCTGCTGCTGCTGCTGCTGTTGTTGTTGTTGTTGTCATCATCATTGTCAATGTCAATGAAGAGGCCGACATTTTTGGGTTCTGTGAAGGTAGAGATAAGAATCGGAGACCATAAGGCTACTGCAGCGTCACTGATCACTGCTATCACTGCTGTCATATGAAAAGTTAGAAGAGGTAGACAGACAATTCTGCTTAACAGTCATAACAAAAAAGGATCAGCAACTACCCAAGAAGGCAGCAGCAAACATTCAGCATCATCAGAAATCTCTTTGCACAAATTCATATTTATTGTAGTGCTATGTGCTTGATTCACTTATGGCCTGGAGGGATATGAAGAGCCCACCATGATTAAATAAAATATCAGCAACTTACTACAAAACCAAATAGAGCTGTATGAGGGATTCAAATTAAACTAAGTCCTTTATAAGAAACAAAAGATGAAGGAAGATAAAACAATGAATGAGACAGTGTTGCACCTTCTTCACAATTTTATTCAATCTGTACACTGAGCAAACACTAAGGAAAGCTAAGGAGATATGTGGAAAAAGATTTCTAGTTTGGAGAAAGGAAATACAAACTTTAAGATTTGCTGACGGTAATGTCATTGTGACAGAGACAGCAAAGGCTTTAGAAGATTAGCTGAATGCAATGGATATTGTCTTGAATGGAGGTTATAAGATGTCCATGAACAAAAGTTAAACAAGGGTAGTCAAACTCTTGATGTTGAGGAAATTAGATTAGCAAATGACACAGTATGGGCTAACTGTATAAAGCATTTAACCTTACGTTAAGACAGAAAATGATCTAAGATCACACTTAACCTGTAAATCTGCATTGCATAAACGTTAATCCTAGATCGTATTGCCATGAAGTCAGATTATATTTAACTGGTGAAAAGTCAGGTTCGTCACTAATTGTCAATTTATAGTGTAGAGGCAGTATGAGACATTACTTTATTTTTTAGCAGATACCAACTGAAATAACAAAAAACTTGTTATTAACACAAATTGGAAAGTGAATATGTGACTACGCCATTTCCTCACAGCTGATGCTCAAAATACTTTTTCTTTTTTTTCTGCAATCTGGTCGGTTAGGTTAAAGAAATTATCAGATATCGTTTGTACTTAAAGATCAGTCTCATAACAGCTCTTGGGAGACGACTTGTAATTTATGTGATCAGTTCACAGACATTTTATAGATACACAGCAGTAAGGAAAGAAAGGAAAATTCAAAACATTTGCAGTGAACAGTTAAGTATGGGAATGTTGACAGCAGCCACTAACAATCCAACATCACTTATATATGTTCTCTTTCGGCTCGAGTAGCGGTAACTATGCAATCCATATTAAATTTTTAACTAACGTTCTCTTGTATGACAATTCCACATGCATTGATAAAGAGAACATAAGCAAGTACTTTGAAATACACTAACCACATAAATTGTTTCTTTTATTTTGGTGGCTCAGTGCTTGCAGTGGTTGCACATTTTGGACTGCAGTGCAGAGGATCAAATGTTTGAAACCAAGTCAGTTCTTGAATTTTTTTCCATTGATTACTACTTTCTCTACATTGTTGGTCATAAAAATTACCATGCCATTCCATACCACTGAAACCATACCATACTATCCATTTTCTGAGCATTCTGGACCACTGATAGGCAAAATTCTGTGTGCAATAACCCTACGCAATGTGAATTGTATTGTTTCCTTTCATTCACCGTACAAATGTCTGAGCATTCACATGTGTCCACAGAGGACAACAATGACAAGATCCAACAAGCTCCCACTGTTTTGTGAAATTGTGAACCCACCCTTGAAGTTAAATAACAAGTCATTTAAGCCGGGGTTTTGTTTGGAGAAAAGTAAAGTGGAGCAATTGGAACCAAAACTCAAGAGATTATCTAATGAAACCAATGAAAAGACACCAACCGCCAATGGCAGTGTGCATGTTGCTATTAACCTTAAGATCTTACACTACAGGAACTTTTCAAATAGTGGTTGCTGGTCTGTTTAATGCAGATACAGCAAAAGCCTGAAGATCTATCCGTAAGGTATTGGCCTTACGACAGAATTATAAACAACAGTAACTTCTCTCCTTGTCTTTATCTTGTTGGCCACAGTGACCTTTTTTTATTATATAGGCCCAACACAATTTCCAGCAGCAAATGTTCCTTGTACTGAGAAAAATTTGACGATCACTTGTTTTTCTGTTTACTTGCTCCCATGGTTACAGCATGACACCTTTGATAATAAATACTGCTTATCTAATGTACAACAAATATCTGCAGTCAAAGCCCAATAATCATGTCACTGGCTGATTTCAGCCATGTTGCCGAGCTTGTTATCTGCTACCTAAGATCAAAATGGAACCTGCTTCTATGGACCAAGTTTAGCATTATACAACAGAGCTGAGTCATGAACATGGTTCACTTGCTGATCTAATGTCAGATTTTATATCCAGCGTGTGATGTTTATACAATTGGCCCTACAAGTAGCAGACTGAGTGTTACTACTTGGGCAGCAAAATAACTGTTATCAGGAGAATGAGACAGGATACAAAATGTAGATGGGCAATAGCAAGAGCAGCTGTTCTCAAAAAGTAGTTCATGTTACCTTACTGTCAAAAATAAATTTAAGTGTCAGGAAGTGTTTTCTGAGACAAGAAGGGCTTCAGTCACAAAGGGAGCAGGCTGAACACAGGAAGAACGTAGATAAAGAAACCATTGGTATAACAGTTGCAAATTGTCATAGCTGTGTTGGGAAAGTACCACAGCTCCAAGCGTTAATAGAAAGCACTGGTGCTCAAATCGTTATAGGCACTGAAAGCTGGCTAAAGTCGGACATAAGCTCAGCTGAAATTTTTGCAAAGAACCTAACGGTGTCCCGAAAGGATAGGCTAAACACAGTTGGCGGTGGTGTGGTTGTTGCTGTCAGAAGTAGTTTAACTTGTCACGAAATTCAAGTAGATACTTCCTGTGAGTTAGCAGAGGCGGAGGTCATTATTGGTAACTGGAATAAAATAATAATTGGATCCTTTTACTGACCTCCAAATTCAGATGATACAGTTGCTGAAATGTTTAAAGAAAACTTGAGTTTGATTTCAAACACTTACCCGACTCATACGATGATAGTTGGTGGTGACTTTAATTTACCATCGATATGTTGGTGGAAATACATGTTTAATTCCGAAGGTACGCATAAAATATCATCTGAAATTGTGCTACATGCATTCTCTGAAAATTATTTCGAGCAGTTAGTTCATTAGCCCACGCAAATAGTAAATGGTTGTGAAAACACACCTGACCTCTTAGCAAACAAATAATCCTGAGTTAATAATGAGCATCAAAACCGATTCAGGGATTAGTGAACACAGGGTTGTTGTAGCGTGATTGATTATTGTAATCCCCAAATCCCCAAAAAATAATCGAAAAATATACCTATTCAAAAAAGCAGATAAAAATTTGATTGATGCCTTCCTGAGAGACAATCTCCACTCATATTATTAATTTGGAATAAGTGTAGAACAGATGTGACTTAAATAGTATCGGCAGCAATTGACAGATTTATGCCAAATAACATAATAAATGACAGAGCTGATCCTCCTTGGTACACAAAATGGGTTAGAACACTGTTGCAGAAACAACGAATTAAACATACCAAATTTAAACAGGCGCAAAATCCCCAAGACTGGCAATCTTTTACAGAAGCCAAAATTTAGCGCGGACTTCAATGCGAGATAGCTTCCACAATGAAACGTCATTTCGAAACCTGGCAAAAAATACAAAGAGATTCTGGTTGTATGTGAAGTATGTTAGTGGGAAGAAACAATAATTTTTTTGGGGGCACACAACTACAGTGGTTATTAGTGCCCATACTAAATTATGAAAGCACTGCGAGGCAGCAACTAAAAAGGACAACACTATAAAAGGCACATTAACAGGCAAGGGATTAAAAGAAAACAGCATAATCAAATGTCTTTAGATAGGTTTGTCAAGTGGATAAAATGAAGACCGCGAGCTGCTGCTCCTGGGTCATCCGCTAAAATTTCATCCAGAGTACATGGCAGGCCAAGATCAATGCACAGTGTATTAAAATTTGGACAGGAAGAGGTCATCCAAGCCGTGGGGAGAGGTTTCAAGGCCCAAAGCTTGTTTTCAGTAAGTGCACACCAATCACCATGCCACAACGATAAAATGCGCTGACAACTAAAATCAGATGAAGGCACACAACAAGAAGCTGTCCGAGGCTGGAGGACCGCAGCCTTGGCCGCAGCATCTGCAGCTTCATTCCCAGTGATACCGACATGGCCAGGAACCCACATAAAGGTAACCGGAGAACCGTCGTCCGCCAGCTGCTGAAGAGAGCGTTTGGATCCGGTGCACGAAAGCGGGAACCGGATACGGATCACTAACACTCTAGATGGCACTCAGGGAATCAGAGCAGATGACATAAGCAGAATGTTGGTGGTGGCGGATGTAAAGAACAGCCTGATAGAGGGTAAATAGCTCAGCTGGGAAGACCGAACAATGGCCATGCAGCTGGTATTTGAAACTGTGTGCCCCGACAACAAAAGAACACCCGACAATAAAAGGACACCCGACACCATCAGTGGTCTTAGAGCCATCTGTATAAATGAAGATCGTATTAATGAACTTCGAATGAAGTTCGACAAACCGCGAGTGTTATACCGAAGCTGGGGTAACCTCCTTTGGGAGCAAGCTGAGGTCAAGGTGAACACGAACCTGAGCCTGGAGCCAAGGTGGCGTTTGGCTCTCGCCCTCCCTAAAGGTTGCAGGGAGTGGAAAATCAAGTTGCTGAAGGAGGCGATGAAAGCGAACTCCAGGGGGTAGCAAGACAGACACATACAACCCGTATTGACGGTCGAGAGAGCCTTCAAAAAGGGAATGATAAGACGGGCGGTCGGGCATTGATAACAGCTGATAGGCATACCAACAAAGCAGTATATCGCGCTGGTAGGTTAGTGGCAATTCACCGGCTTCAGCATGACGACTCTCGACGGGACTAGTATAGAACGCTCCGATCGCAAGAAGTAATCCCTGATGTTGTATACAGTTGAGGTGGTGTAAGATGGACAGCCATGCAGAGGAGTATACAAAGCTCCCATAATCCAGCTTTGAGTGGACGATCGACCGATATAAGTGAAGTAGGATGGTTCAATCCGCTCCCCACGATGTACCGCTGACATCACGCAGGACATTTAGAGAACGGGTACAACGGGCAACCAAATACGACATGTGGAGACCAGCTAAGTTTCCTGTCAAATGTAAGACCTAAAAATTTTGTTGTCTCCACGAATGGGAGAGCAAAGGGACCGAGATGTAAGGACGGTGGGAGAAACTCTTTGTAGCCCCAGAAGTTAATACAGACTGTCTTCTCGGCACAAAAACGGAAGCCATTGGCGACACTCCAGAAGTAAAGACGGTCAAGACAACATTGAAGACAGCACTCCAGGAAACATTTACACGACATGCTGCAGTAGATGGTAAAATTGTCCACAAAAATGGAGCCCGGTACATCAGCTGGGAGGCAATCCATTATTGGATTGATCGCTACGGCGAAGAGAGTGACACTCAAAACTGAGCCCTGTGGCACCCCATTCTACTGGCGAAAGGCGTCGGACAGGAGAGAAGTGCACTTTCGAGTTCCCACATGGTGAATGAGGCATTATAACTTTCATGATTCAAGGAGCGGAAGTTAGGTGGCCTTGCCTCCTCTACCCATTTTCAGGGAAGGAAGGCAGGTTGGTAATGAGAGGAGCTCGAAACCTCTGCGAAAAATCGGCTGAAGGCATTGGAGACATCCTCAAGGCCACAAGGACGTCATTCGTGACTGTCAAGCCAGAAACTGGTAAGTGAACCTTAGTGCAAGATAGCCAGTGCAGGCTACTTCAGACAACAGAAGCATGGAGATGGGGTATGATGCAGGAGATGAATTAACACAAGGGAAGTGGTCACTCGAATACATATCAGGAAGAGCGTACCACTCAAACCGATGTCCAAGTTGGGTAGTACATATGGAGAGGTCTAAATGGGAATAGGTGTGAGTTGTGTCCAAAAGAAAAGTAGGGGCGCCAGTATTGAGACAGACAAGAGTGAGGGGGTTGAAAAGGTCTGCTAACAGGGAGCCTCTCGGGGCAGGATGCTGGAGAGCCCCTAAGGGGATGGTGGGCATTGAAGTCTCCAAGAAAAATGGTGTAGGTAGCTGGGCAATAATTTGCATCATGTCTACCCTAGTAACAGCAGAAGACGATGGAGTGTAAACAGTACAAATGGCAAATGTGAAAGTGTGGAGAGTAATTCGGATGGCAACTGCCTGCAGATCGGTGTGAAATGTGATGGGATCATAGTAGATATCATCCTGGACCAGCAACATAACCCCTCCATGAGCCAGAATACCTGCCACTGGGGGTAGGTCAAATCACACAAAGGTAAGTCAATATGATCGCATGGGCGTAGCTTCGTTTCCTGGAGAGCTACTACGAGCGGACAGTGCAAGCGTAGCAGCAACTTTAAGTCCTCTTGGTTGGAGTGAATGCCGCGAATATTCCAATGAAGAATTGCCATCGTGAGAAGAAAAAGAAAAAGGAGAAGCAAGAAGGGGTCACCTCGAAGGCCGCTGAAGGCCTGGCTTCGAGCGAACACTGCTGCCGCTATCAATAGGCGGAGAGTCATCATCCATTTTTTCAAGAGGTTCGTCGGCCACCATGTTTAGATGGTCGGGAGGGGGAGCTTCCTCCGCTGGTGAACGGCCAGATGTTCGGCGACCAGCGGTGTGGCCAGGTGAAACGGATGACGGCCTGGGGCGGCAACCGCTGAGTGGCGCAGGAGAAGAAACGCTCGCCGTAGCGGAGAAGGAGAACTTTTCTTCCTATGAGCCTTCTTGGAATGTCGTTTAGTCGAAGTACTGGTCAATGGCTGGGAGTTCGGGGTACGTAAGAAGTCACCACGGGACGGTTCCTTCTTGAAGGCCCGTGCATCTGACGTCTGGGTCAGTCTTGGCCGAAGCTGATGAAGGTGCTTATGTCTTAGGGGTGACGGGAGGAGACGTTGACCGGGCGATCTTAGCACTGGGCGAACGGACGACCGTAGCGCTAAAGGTCAGATCGCATGTCTGCGTCGATACCTCCCTGGTGGGCCGAGGAGAGGCAAGGACGGTACTGTGTTTCCCTGCTGGGAGCAGCGTGGGCTTCCTACTAGCAAGAAGCTTGCAAGCAGCTGAGGTGGACGCTTTCTCTTTGACCCGAATTTCCTGTATACAGCATTCATCCTTGTAGATGGGACAGTCGCGAGAGGACGCTGCATGGTCACCCTGACAGTTCACGCAATGAGGAGACAGAGGTGGACAGTCACCCTCATGGGTGTCCCTGCCACAAGTGACACATTTAGCCGCATTAGAACAAGACTGGCGGGTGTGGTTAAAACGCTGACACTGGTAGCAGCGTGTAGGTGTCGGGACATAGGGGCGAACAGAAATAACCTCATAGCCTGCTTTGATGCGCGACAGCAGCTAAGCACTATCAAAGGTCAATAAAAAGTGTCCGGGTCGGTGCAAGGTCATTGTCGACCTTTTTCATGACCCTATGGACAGTTGTCACGCCCTACTCAGTGAGGAAAGACTGAATCTACTCGTCAGTCAATCTGTCGAGTGATCTAGTAGATACCACACCACGCGATGAATTCAAAGTGTGGTGAGCCTCCACCTGGACAGGGAACATATACAGGAGTGTGTCCCGAAGGAATTTTTGTGCCTGAAAGGCGCTCTCAGTTTCCAACAACAAGATACCATTACGCATCCTGGTACAAGACTTGACAGGTCTGGCTATGGCCCTTCTGAATAACGAAAGGGTTCACAGATGAAAAATCCTTTCCGTCCTCAGATCTAGAAACTGCGCGAAACTTTGGGGCAGGCGGTAGTACTTTTGTCACTGGTGGCTGGTCAAGTTTCCATTTTTGGGCAGAAGTCGAGAGAGAAGGAGGAGAGAAATCCATTGCGGATGAATCCCCCATGAATGCCAGTGTCTCCGATGGCGCGCTCTCCGTCCTTGTGGGGACACTCTCAGAGGGCGCCACCTTCGGTGAATGTTTACACCTCAGGTTACACCTCCTGAGAAACGGACGGAGAGACCAATTGGCATGGTCGGCAGGTGTCAGCTCGGGCAATCACCCCTCCCTGGGCCTGGCCTTTACCAGGGGGTACGCATGGGCCCTACTTGTCTACCCAGGGCGGGGAATTACGCTTTACCTCGTCACCGGCTACGCATGTGAACGCGTGGGTCGGCCTTCAGGCACACACAGGGAGAAAAGAAGAATAGGAAAAAAAAAAAGGGAGAGAGGAAGAGAAAGGACAGACTGTCTCAAACACCGAGGCGGAGACCATAGGATGGACAAGGCGGCAAGCAGAAGAAGGCAAGGTAAAAAGTAAGGAAGACAGTGAGAGAGGGAGAAGAACAAAGAAAGGAAACAAACAAACAAAGGAAGGAAGAAATCAGAATAAGCGAAAAACCAAAATGACCACAAATGTAAGTCGTTTAACCGTCCGCCTCCGGACGCAGGCACAAACTACCCCCATGAGGGGGAGGGACTCCTTTTAGTTGCCTCTTACGACAGGCAGGAATACCTCTGGCCTATTCTTACCCCGGACCTGCAGGAGGTAGAAACAATCAATGCCTTCTCTGCACGATAGCAGTGGAGATACTATCGAAGGCAGTGCTGCCAAAGCAGAGTTACTAAACACAGTCTTCTGAAATGCCTTCACAAAAGAAGACGAAGTAAATATTCCAGAATTCGAATCAAGAACAGCTGGCAACATGAGTAACGTAAA